>NW_026848154.1:480530-760912 GCF_030411735.1 Phialemonium atrogriseum | reverse complement strand
AACCCTAACCCTAACCCTAACCCTAACCCTAACCCTAACCCTAACCCTAACCCTAACCCTAACCCTAACCCTAACCCTAACCCTAACCCTAACCCATGCAATCCAGCTACAGTCTCTCTTCATCTTCAGCTCCTCAATCTCCCCTTCATCATACGCAATTCGTGAACATAGATCAGGACTAGGCCAGGCGCAGCTCAGACAGTGGCTCTAATGCCGCCACCAGCGTCAAGCACTCTTACCCAGCCAGTGCTTCAAGTCCCAGTGATGATTGAGGGTCCCAGGGACAGCCTCAAGGACAGCCTCAAAGACAAGCAATCAGCAACACAGTCATCCCTAGCTCTAAGGATGACTCGCGACTCGAGCCAAGTATCACCAAGGCCTGCGCCACCCAGATTGCCATCTTTTTCGTCATCATCGGCTTTGCCGTCTAGCAGTTCATCGTCGCCCCATCCCTAGTCGTCCCAGTCAGCCCACAGAACACAATCGACAACGCCCTGTCCAACTTTCTCCACAAGTTCCGCCTGCTTATCAACTACACAGCCAGCACCAGCCGCGTCTTTGAGCGCAAGGCAAGCTTCCTCCGCAGCAACCTTGTGAGCATCGACATCAAACACCCCAGAGCCAAAGCCCTCCTCCAAATTGAGGACCTGTGGGACGTCCCTGCTGCAGACGCGGCTATTGTCAAGCCACTCAAGGCAGAGCAGGTGAGGCAGATGCATTTCGAGAATGCCAACCACTAGCGCCCAAGCCGTGAGGCCATCAACCCTCCAGAATGCGCCCAGATTGTGTCTTCAATTCCCAAGGAGGCCCTTCCAGCATGGATCAGGACTGAGCTAGACAAGAGCTGTCATCCAACCAACAAGACAAAAGAATAGGGCATCCCAGGCCTTCACATTGCCCGCCAACGCTTCTACCAGGACCCCAAGAACAAAAAGTCGTACCTGCTAGCCAGACCCTTCGAACAGCTCGGCGACCGCATCATACACAGCGCGTGGAAGATCCAGAACGTGGTGTACAAAATATCGATTCCCAGAAAACTGTCCAACCTCTCCAACAAGGTCAACGACAATCTGTACCCAGCCCCAAGCCCACCCACTTAGTCCCCCTTCTGGCCCAGCAGCAACTCCACCAGCAACACAACCCTCGTCCTGCGGCCCCGCTACACAGCCTCCTCCCCTCCTCCCCAGACCCGCGCCTCGACGCCAGCATAGAGCTCATCCAGTCGATGATCGCGACGCACACCCTAGTCGCGCGATGCACCGCCAAGGTCAAGCGATCACTAGACATAGCCGAAGCCGCGGTCGACACCTTCCTTAGCCGCATAGAGCAGGGACTCCACCGTGCCGTGGCAACGATAGTCTCGCGCCACTGCCCCGCCTTGGATCAGCAGCCCAAGCTCCAGGAGAGGATCTGCAGCATCACGCGAGGCCTGCTGCGCAAGGCAGAGGACCTGCTGCTCAGGCATGGCAGCAGGTATGTGGACCTGGGAGAGCAACCGCCCGGGGCAACTGCATCGGCGTTTCCTTCGTCGTCAGCCGCCGTTGAAGGTAGGCAGGGCTTTCTGTCCTGGCTGTTCGGCACCAAGCAGGGACGCCGTGAGGATGGCCAGGCCAACAGGGGCAACACCACGCCCTTCTACCTCGACCAGCACTCGTGCAGCCACCTCCACGAATCATCCTTCAACCCGCCGCGCAACCTACGCTGGGACTACCGAGAACCCAAGTCCTCAGGCCCAGTCCCACTCGCACCCCTGATCCTGATCAGGCCGGTATACTCCCCCTTCCCAGACGACGACCCCAGATCCCACCACCACCCCTTCCCCTTCTCCCACCCCGCCCTCCTAAACACCCACTGCACAAACCTCATCCTCCCAACCCTAACCTCCCCCTCCGCCGCCGCCACACACCACCCCCCCTGCAACGTCGCAGCAGCCCTACACACCCACCGCAAAGCCCTCTCCTCCATAGCCCTCTCCATCGCCCAGGCCTGCCTAACCAGCCGGCGGATCAACCACCTGCGCGCATACGGCAACGAGATGCGCGCGCAGGCGGACAGGATGGGATACACTCTAGCGCGCGTCGTTGCTAGGTAGGGGGTGCGGTATGGGGCGCGGAGGCGGGTGGAGTGGGTTGATGATTTGTTGGAGGGGGCGGTTTGGAGGTGGGAGTGGGTTGGAGGGGAGGATGGAGGGGAGGAGGGGGAGGGGGAGGAGGAGGCAGCAAGGCCTTCTGAGGTGGGGATTAGGGAGGTTGCTAGGGGGGTAGGGGAGGGTAGTGTTGCTTAGCTTTGGAGCTAGGAGGTTGGTAGGGGGTGTTGGGGGGATTTGGGATACCAGGGTAGCAATGTTGATAAGGGGGGCAGGGACAAGCATAGGTGTTGGTGGGACTAGGCTTAGCAGGAGGAGCGTAGGTTGGTTGCTAATACGTGGAGGGCGCATGAGAGATTGTCTAGGAAGAAGGAGTAAGTGGATATGGATAGAGTTGGTAGCTTGAGGTGTTCAAGCTAGCTAGTTGCGTCGTTTCTTTAGGGTTTATTTCTCTCTCTCTCTTTCTCTCTGTGTGTGTATGTGTCTATTTGGTCTAGGCTCGATAAAAACCAAGGTGCAAATTGTTAATTACTTGTTTGGAGGCAACTAGATCATCGACGTTTGCTTATTTGCTGGCACTTACATGCATTTGGCAACTTGACTGTATTTTCCTGCATTGTGCAAGCCTCTTAATATTGTCACGGTGATTGGCTTTACATTTGTGCAGGATCATGAAAAACACCCTAATCAAGAACCTTGTCACAAATCTAGAGCAGTCTTAAATGGTTGGAATTCCAAACACCTCAACTTCATATCCGCTTGGCTGCTTCGCCCTTGGCGTCAAACGGGAATTTTTGAGTACAGTGTGCATCGGCTCTTGGATCTGCACCGCCAGGATAGAGCTCTTGAGAGACTCATACCTACCTTACGTGTCAAAGAGCAGGGTCAGTTTGTCTTATCGTACACGGCTTGTCCTAGCAAATTAATTTCTACGTTTTGTTAATATTCATGTCTCTCATTTTTCTTCGGGAACCTCTAGGTCTTTTGTTAGCAATAAAAATTTCTCTATTGTTAAGAAACACCTTTGTACCTCGCCCCTTTTTTTATCAACAGCAACTGAGCCAAGGAGCACCAGGTCTGTGATGCTGCTCTAGGCGAAGGACACAGTGTCTCACCTATGCCTCGACGTCTACCTACCAGCAAGTCAAGCCTGATAGATTAGATCCCCCGATCGTCTAGGCATTGCTCCTTGCACCAGACGGCAGTAGCCATAGTCAGCTGTCTCGTCTTATCATCCCAGGTCGATTGGTCACAGCCGCAACGTCTCAAGATCCAACAAGCCACATGCCAATACCGCCTTGCACATGCCTCGACAAGAACTTAATCGTGCAGCCCTTTCGGGTTTCTCAGCCCAGACATCTATGATCAAGATAGTGCACTTGGACAAGGGGTACCAAGATTCCAGGTCAGAGAACTCACCCCATAATAGTATCCCTTACTTATTCACAGCAAGGATGTTATCAGGGAGGCAGGTATTGAGTTTATCAGGGCTAAGTTATAGTCACTTCCTGGGGAGACCTTAGCTCTCTCTCAAAGAGCCAGACAGCCGTCACTCTTAGTATACCGCAGCCAGAGCCAGGACCAAGCCAGAACAAAGGTCTCTAGAACAACTCAAGTCTACAGTTCCGCCCGACACAAGGCTAACTAGTTATCCGCGAATAGCATCTCGTGGAAGAAAGCAAGAGAGAAAGGAGATAGCAGCAACAATAGCGACAACAAGCCACGACAGGACAGCTCCTTCTTCCACCATTGCTGCCAACGCTTGCGAAATGGCGTCTAGACCAACTCAAGGCTAAACCGGACCAAGATGACCACACCTTCGCAAGGACAGGGTATTGGCCGGCCAGTACGGCGGCGGGGCTAAGGCATTAGCGTCTTCACTGCAACGAGAAGTTCCGCCACTCGCCAGCGTACCGCAGCAGGAGCTCTCGCACGACTTCTATCTAGCATTCCATAACCGCAAGCACAGCTCTAGTAGCTGCCCCGGAATAAGAGATATATCAGAGGTTAACAACTATCACAACCTTGCTTATAATTAGTTATGTATAAAACCCCTTATTTTACCAAATCCACCTCCTGATCCTCCTATTGCTTACGTCCTAACAGGTAGTGATCAACCCTCTACAAGCTGCCACGCCCAGTTCGGCGCACGCGCGCCAGACACTCGCATACAACACCATCCTCGCCAACTCGCGCTTCTCCGACAACGACCTGCAGAAGGTGCCCAAGCAAGACTGCCCTCACCGTCAGCGTCCAGACCATCTTGGAGGCGAGGGAGGTGGTCGCCCTCATCGTCAGCCCCAGTGCATCGAGTAGTTGCCGTCGCTACTTTGCCGCCAAACACTACATGCGTCAGGCAGGGTGCGCATGGTGAGGGCCTCGATGCTGACAGAGAGCGCCAGTTGCACGGCACTTCCCACAGAAGGGGTAGGGGTGGCTGCATGCTATTGTATATCTATCGCATGCAGTGCATATCGTTGTTAGCTCTTGGCATAGATAAGCAGGACAACGCCGTGGTATACATAGCCAATGTACAACCCTCTCTCTTCAAAGTCTCCCCCCCTGCTTAAGGCTATTGTTTTAGACTGAAAAGTAGCATTCTGCTAGCTTCCTTTAAGAACCACCTCAAAAGCATGTTCAGCCTCGAGTTTGTCCTAATAATCTTGCTTTGGACATTACTAGTGGCAGGTAAACGTTTGGGTTAGTCGCATGGCTAATTCAGACAGAACCCAGGATGCTTAGTTCTGTGTAGTCTCATCGTTATTTATGGTCCTTCGAAGCTCAAGCATGCATGGAAGGCATAGAAGGCACCAGCTAGAGCAATGGCTTGACTAGCCGCCCTTACACACCTACAGAACTCCTAGCCTCGACAGTGTCTCTCTCACCAAGTATCCTCAGCACCTATATTGTGTCAATCTTCTCCACTAATTACCTTTGGTGGCTATTGCTAATGGACAGACGCTAGGGGATGCAAAGAAGATCAACAAGAGCTTGGGTGCTCTGGGATAGCCCTAAAGGAAAGCAGGGACTGTAGGCTTAGACTTAGAGGAACCTTAGGATCGTTCTTAGGCCTTAACTAGTCTTTTCACAAGACATTCAACGCCCTCCTTCTCGACAAGTTTAGCGTCTAGCACATCAGAATGCTTGACGCCGCCTATGACAGCATCGATCTCCTTTAGGGTCAATTTCCTGGTTAGCCTTTAGGTCCATGAGCACGTTGCAGTACCTCCTTTCTCCCTCTTTGACGCAGCCTTGAATTCCTTTACAAGTAAGTGTTCACAGGCCTAGACAGGCGGATGACGTTTCACTTTGCATATTCAGCAGCGTTAGGGGTTAGAACAATCATTTACTAGCAAGCTCCTAGTGCAGACAGGGAGAATTACAGGCGACTTGGATACCTAAGGAATGTCCTAGAAGGCGTCGTCAGCGTCTACAACACAGCCTTGGCTACCAAGTAGCCACACGCATACGTCGTATTAGTTTAGTCGAGAAATTAAGATTGCCACTCCTAGTAACTAGCAACTCAATGTCCACTCTTCTCATCCCATCCCGCAGGATGTGATGTTGTCTATCGTTTCTGTCTTGAAATCATCGCCCCGCCGGCAGTCCCAGGCTGCACCGCAACGTCCACGCTGTCATAGCAAATAGCAATACCTTTATCCAGCTCTATATTAAGCTACCTGTCTCAATGTCCAACCATGTACTGTCTTGCTAACGTGGTCGTGGGCAGCCGACACCTACCCCAGACGACGCCTACGCCAGCCATCACCCCAGAGAAGCAACGGTTTGAGAGCTAGCCAACAGTCGAGAGCCCTATGCAACCATGGCTAGACCTATCATTTATTGACCATCTATCCCCAACCAAGCCAAAAAACGCCGAGAAAGATTGTTACGGTGGAAAGCCAAGGTCATGACATATCCGAATAAAGTAAAAGGTCTCGCCCATAGATTCCGACAGTGGAATCTGTTACCCAGCCACAAGGATCGCAAGGCGGCGGCGTTGATTTCCTGTCGCCAATCAACACAGGAAGCCTAGGGTTGTTCATTGGTGCTTGGCGCCAACGCTAATGGTTCTAGCAACTTGTTCAGCAATACTGGCAACAATTAAACGCAGCTAGAAACACGACAACCATAACAAGCTGCATAGCATGATATCCAACATGATGGGACAAATATGTAAATTTATGTAAAACTACTTTTTTTTTTTCTAAAGCACAAGTACTTGATTTAAGCGCAAGCACTTGAGCAGCCCCTTGCCTTCAGCACTGCCATGTAGCCTTGAGAATCTTGCCACAATAAGGGTAATTTAAACCTAGATGCAGGAATACGGCAGCCTCTAAAACCCCCAGATAATGCCAAAATTCGCTGCAGTTGAGCCTCCTTTCCCCGCAAGATAAGGCTAGTCCTGCAGAGCCTTGCTCATCGCCATGCTTCCTGTTGCTACGTATGCAGGGTGCCAAGCCCCTCTGCTCCTGGATAATCCTTACAAGTAAGTCAGCCTACTTCAACGCCACCAGTCCAGACCCAACGGATATCAGATATCACACAACTCAACCGGCCGCCTCAAGCGCCATCTGGCAGCTCTGCCGCAACAGGTAAATCCCAACCAACATCGTCAACATGCCCCTGGAGTGCTAAACTATCCTTAACTAAAACTAAGTTGTTTTTAAATCAACTTTACTAGTTTAAACGATTTGTTATAATAGAACATATTCAGCCTTAGTATGTTAACCTAAGCTTCTCCGTCTTATATGTGTGGCACACGCAGTCCCAGAAAGGCACCGCCAGGTGCATAGCACAGGTGGGTAAGCCATCCCACCTTCGTTCCGTTGGCTGTAGTCAGCCGCCTCACCCTCGTCGTCGCGCTGATTGGCGCACCCGTCAAAGTCCAACACCTCGTTATCATCGTCGTCATTGTCATCCTTCTCATCGTCATCTTTAGGGTCAGCTGTAGATTCAGTCCTTTGCAGGGGAAAGGGATGGACTGCACTTCTCTAGCCTGCTATCGTTGCCATTCCAGGAACAGCTGCCTGCTTTCTCTTGACTAAGTTGCTCTTCTCGAACTCCTTGATGGGCTAACTGCATGCAGCTGCAAGACGTGGGCGGTACCATACTAGATCTCATTCCTAACCAACAACGCCGACAGTCGGAAAGGCCTGTCAAGTCGTCTAACGTATTGCCCTAGCAACAGTGTTGCGTCTCCGCTTGTCCTCTTCAGCAGCAAAGCAACGTGCTTCCAAGCTGGGAATCTGGCATCGTGGTGTACCAGTCGACGTCTAGCTGCCCAAGAATAGCGTCACAGACAGCCACCACAGTTGCAGCAATACCCGCAAGAGACCTAATGCCCAAATATCGCGCAGGTACCGGTTGAGATATTTTTAGAGCGGAACTGCCACGGCAATACCACCCAGTACGTATATATGCATGCCATCGACTATCAACGGCAACCAAGATGCGCAGAGCCGTACAACTAGGCAGTGCCTCCGCGTCGGGCAGGACTCCCATTGTGCTCCGCAGGTCTTCCTCTCGTCTGCGTGACGTTGAATTCGCCGGGATCCGGCAGGGCGCGCCGCCCGAGTTCGACAGCGATGTGAACCCCCAGACAGTGGAGGTCTGTCTTACTCTCCGTCACAGCTTGTGTTACCGCCACACAGTCAGTCAGCCATTCCTATCATCCACCCCGAGCCCCGCAAACGCAGAGAGACGGTTAATGATACACAAGCAAACCAGTTGGAGCTTTATGGCATGATTACATAGAGCAGATAGGTGCTGGCCTCGCCGCCGTCGCCGTGGCTGTCTGGCCTGCGGAACCAGAAGGTCCCCCACCTGCTAGCTCTCGAGCCTGCCTGCTAGCACAGCATACTATACTAAATGCTTACAAAAACCTTGCCAACTACTATGCCTAGTCTATGCCAGGATTGCTGACGGGAATGGCATAGCAGGACGCGACTAGAAACTGCGGATGATTGGGCGTGTGATGCTGGGCGATCTGCGCGGCGTCTTTCTGGTTTGAGTAGATGGCGTCTTGTTTTTGTGGCCTTGGGAGTACTGGGAATCTCGGCATGTTATTGACAGGAGGAATAGCAGGTGGCTTTGTGATGAGGGAAGGGTTATGCTATTCACTATGTCTCCCAATGTCCCCAATGTTGTCATAGACGCCTTGGTTTAGGTTCTATGGCGGTGAAGACAGTGGCGGGAGCAGGCGTCCGGTCATCCTCTTTGGGAATCCGATGAGCGGGTTTAGTCAGGACAAGGGATTGTCTGATGGCGAATTTAGCCTGTTTTGGTGGACATGGTTGACATTAGACGCGTCGTTTTATTTGTTTAGCTTGTGGAACCACAGCCATAGCTTCTGGATGCCCGTCTCGAGCACCTTGGGGCCTGGCGGGAGCTGCAAGCAGCGCTTGTAAAGCTCTAGGATACGGCAGGGCAGGAGCGGTATCGCGCCGTAACATCTGCGCAGCAAGGACAATGGCCAGCCAGAAGAAAGCTAGGAGGTCAGGATATTGCCATCCAAGTCAAGCCAAAATGTGTCAATATCCAACGTGCACGATCCCAGCATTCCGTTTTGGACAAATATGTGAAATGCCGCCATTGCAGCATCTTTCACGCTCTGCATCTTTCTAGAGCCGGATTTAGTGGCAGACGATTCGCTTGAGGCAAGCGGCAGTTCCCGCGACTTCTAGTGGTCGCTTCAAAGACGTTGAAGTTGTGGGGTTTCTCATCGAGTTGACCATATTGAACAGGCTGGAGACTCAGTAACTGAGCAGTAGTCTCGCACTCATAGCAATGGGCCATGCCCATATATGCGTCCCGTATTCAGCACATGGTGGAGACGAGAAACAGATTGCGGGACTTTAAATGCCTCCTTTGTATTCAGTTATCCTCTGTATTGTTAGATAGAGTCGCGCTTCACAGCGGCTAGCTAATCTCCACGCAGCCGAGCATAGACATGAACCTTCAGACCTAGGTGCAGTGCCCGGTGTTCAGGAAAGAGAGCTTACCCAAGCTATACGCCACAAAAGTAGAGACTAAGGCTGGCGCAGACAACGGTCAAGATTCCTGAGACTACCTATCTGATATTTTCCTTTGCCTACATCACTCCTGTCGAGATTGAGGATCCAGCGCTAGCAGTCAACGTGATACCGACAGGTCTTCAAAGTTATCACATATGCGCGGGCCCCCTGGCGTCCAACTTGTCCCTAGTCAGCTTATAGCCTGGCACGACGCCGAGCTCGGACGAAGATGATGATTCCGTGGGTTGGGCTTCAATCTCCAGCTCTAGGACAGCATACTAAACCAAAATACAGGACATAAAGCTTGTTGAGATGCTCTGCGATATCTAAAGCTAGGATAGGAGCTCTAGTGTTTTGACCACATATAGTAACTCTTTCTCATTTATCCACAGTTATAATTCAGCTATCTCCTCTCCTGCTGTGAAGCATCTAAGAAGCATCTGTTTCTAACTGTATTACTAGCTTAGGCAGCTTTTTTAGACAGTGCTATCTGTAGCTATAGGTAAGTGTATCTTTTAAAAGAGTCAATTAATGGCTTAGCTAGGCTAGTAGCTATGATTATGTTTTTAAAGTATGCTGTTAAGTTAGTTTTGACTGCTAGCTTAGATAGATTGGCAGGTGTAGCTGGTTAAGCTAGTTAATAGCTTGTCTGTAGGTGCTAGATGTAACGGGTCGCAGGACTTGGGTTGGCAGTAGGATAGAGGCATAGGGGTGATTAGTCTGACTGACTTATACAAGGTGGCTAATTGGCATAGGTTTCAAGAGAGAAGGTAGTTGCGATAGTATTGCTAGTAAATTAGGTAGGAAACTATCTTGAGTAGCTTTTTAGCTAGAATGTATATTAAAGCCTGCCCTTGTAAACCTTTAGGCAGGTTTATCATAGTCTTTAACTTAGGGCTGCCTAGCAGTCTTTACGCAAGCCTCTTGCAGAGACTTTGTAAGACTGTCGACTAGGCTAGCTAGACTTTCCTACCTTGAAGGGTAGGACTGTACTAATTACAGGGCCTTCTAATTGAAGGCTATGCTTACGCTGATTACTTGAAGCTACTTTATGTGGCAGACTAAGCTACCTTAGCCACTAGGCTTTCCTAGGCCTTGCGTGTGGGGGCTGGGGCAATATTGACCTCTAGGCCTTTAGGGTGTAACAACTATCCTCTCTCTAAGGGGATGTCTGCGTCTTTAGCGCCTTCTGTGCCTTACCTAATTACTTGCTAGTAGGTAGGCGCCTTTTGCTTGACTAGCTAGCGCTAAATCTTTGTTAAAAAACCTTTTGCAACCTCTTTTTTGGCTAGGTAAGGAAAAAGAGTGACTGACTTGGCAAGAACCTTACTTTTAGACTTTTTTTGACTGTCTGATCTGCTTGCCTACTGTTAAGGCCTTGCAGGCTAGAATCTAGGGGATTGGTAGAGACTTTACAAAGTCTTTGCTACTACTGTCGTTGCTATTGCTATTGTTGCTAGCTTTTGTAAGCATAGGCCTTTTCTTTCTGCAAGCCTTTTTGTATACGCAGACTGCCTTTGAGGTGTTTTCTAGATGCTTTAGCAGTTTCTAGGTGTTATATTCTGACAGCTAATTTGCCTACTTGATAAGGTAGTGCTTTATGCTGTCAAATTTAGCATTGTTGCGGATTTCTTTAACCTTCTATTCTTCTTTGAGGTTGTCAAGGTTTAGGCAAGGTAGTAGACTTTTGCTAGGGCAGGGGCGATAGTCTTCTAGTAGCTAGATTAGAAAGATGTTATAAAGGTAGCTGTATTTATTAGGCAATGCAAGTTAGTATACTTGACTATCTACTGAGGAGGAGAGATACAAAACCACCTACCTACCTACCTTTTAATGTAGTATACTGCTGCTGAGGCGTAGGCTCTAACGGCAGTAGCTACGTGATTGGCTGGCAGGTGGATGGAATTGTGCTTCTTCCTTACCTCTAGCGCATGTGACTGGTTAGGTGACCTTGATTAGCTTTGATATGTCTTGCGGTAGTGCCTAAATCTAGTCGTGTAAGTAAGGTAGGAAAACGCTAGCGGCGTGATTAATTAAATTGAAGGTGTAAGGAAGGAATAGAATGCGGTAAATTAAGTATTATTGCGTAGAAAGCTTGGAAATAACTAAGGTGTAAAGAGTGCTGCTTGTAAATCTGTGTAAGTCTGTGTAATTCATGATGATCTTACAATTTGAGGCTCTAATCGCGCTCTTATATGGAAGCGCAGAAAATCTAGTCTGAAGCTGACTTATCCTAGCCTAAAGCAGCCTGTGCCTTTTCCATTCACCACGTTACTACCTATTTGATTACCTAGAAGGGCTTAATCTATTGCAGGCTAAGCTTTAAGGTTTTCAACTGTAGGTTTTTGGTTGATAACTTGACTAAATTGTTGACTTTGAACTGCTTAGGCATGTGAGTATAGTTGTAATACTTAGCTATATGCTTAGCAGCTTGCGCTAACTTAACTTATAAGTTGTCTCTAAAAGCTTTTAACTTTTGCAGTTAGGCTTAAACTCTAGGTATTGGCAGGTGTTCTTTTAGGCACTTTCTGCCTAGTATAGCACTGGCAGATGCTAACAAAGGCGTGCTGTTAGTAGTTTGATTAGTTAGGTGATTCTCTTTTAAAACTATGCTGTCTGTAGTGTAAAACCTAACTTTGCAATTGAAGCTATATAATAGGTAATTTGGTGATTTTCCTATTATGTGGCTTCAACTGTTATTGTAAGCAAACTGCATTAGCAGGAGGAGGTTTACCTAATTTACCTAGTTATTTGCTGTATAGGCTTTTAAGTAGTTTTTTACTACTTGATTAAAAGCTTCTAACTGCCTATTAGTCTGCAGGTAGTAGGCTATAGAAAGCTGCCTTTTGATTAGGATTTGCATGCAGACTTTTTGCTAGAATTAAGCTGTGATTTAGAAGTCTTAGTTGCTTACTATGCTTAAAGGCATGCTGTATTGTAATTTGATATGCTTGAAAAATAGCTTTGCAAAGTCTACTGCAGACATGTTACTGCAGGTTAGTATAAGGCAGACTAACTTTGTAAGGCAGTTTACAATAGTAAGGATATTGTTATATTACTTGCTAGTACTTTTCTTTTAAGACTCTAGAAGCCTTATGATTCAATCTAACAATATAAGCTAGAAAAGGCATGCATTGTCTTGCAAAGTTAATGCTTGCAGCTTTTTGTAAAGGCAGTGCTAGTGAATTGCCTTGCTTTGGCAAGGCTAGCAGCTACTGACATACTCTTAGACTTTTGCTTCAAGGCTTTTCTAATTAAAATGCCTCTAGATTAGCTTTCTAGTTTAGTCTGCGCCTTAGTGACTTGCTATAAGGCAGTTGTGAAAGTGCTAGAAAAGCTTTTGCTGCAGCAATTCTTGCGCTAGGATGTAAATCTTACCTTGATAGTGTAATAGAAGACTACTATCTGCATAGTTAAAGGACTAAATAAAACTTTGCATAGTTATGCCTTTTATATTAACCTTACTAAAGCAAGGACCTTTAGAAAAGCCTGCCTAGACTTTTTAGCAGTAGGAGTTGGCTTTTTAAGCCTTTATAACAAGTCTAATTAGTGACAAAGCTTTAGCTTTCTTGTCAAGTAATCTAAGACTTTAGGTTGCCTTTGTTACGCCCCGAAGGCCCGGGTCAATATTGGCCCGGCCCCCACGCGCGGGGCCCGGGAAAGCCCGGTGGCCGAGGTGGCTTGGTCCGCCACATAAAGTGGCTTCGAGTGATCAGCGCGAGCGTGGCCTTCAATTGGAAGGCCCTGTAATTAGTACGGTCCTACCCCGCGGGGTAGGAAGGCCCAGCTGGCCCAGTCGACAGTCCTACAGGGTCCCCGCGGGGGGCCCGCGTAGGGACCGCCGGGCAGCCCTGAGTTAAAGACCGCGATAGACCTGCCCAAAGGTTTACAAAGGCAGGCTTCAATATACGTTCTAGCCAAGAGGCTACTCAAGACAGTTTCCTACCTAATTTACTAGCAATACTGTCGTGACCGCCCTCTCCCTCGAAACCCGTGCCAATTAGCCACCTCGTATAAGTCAGTCAGACTAATCACCCCCATGCCTCCGTCCCGCTGCCAACCCAAGTCCTGCAACCCGTCACAACTTTAAAGCCTCTTTCAACAAGCTCGCTATACAGCACGCTTTTGCCTTCGATTCAATACACCAACCCCACTAGATTCCACAATGTCAAATAACAACAACAACGCCAGCACGCCTGATCAACCTAGCGTTGACCCTGCCGCCAGCCCTGCAGTAGACTCCCCTGCCACCGCCCTACTAGCTAGACAAGTAGCCCCTACCGCTACAAACCCAAAGGGCTACCCAGCCTACAATATCAACCACGTCTACTCCTACTCGCGTAGGCAGATCCAATACTACATGAACGGCGCCCATATTCTAGGTAACCAGCTAGCTGCCTTCGTTAAGGCAGTAAAGCTTTGCAACAAAGCGCGGCAACTCACCAGCCTAGGTTCAGAGACCAACGACAAGTCGTCGCAACCTACCAGTACGCCAGGCCCAAGTACAGTCCGAGGAAGCCAACAAGCTACCCCCCAGCCCAAGAATCCAGCCGCAAATCCAGCCGCAAATCCAGCTCAGAGAGCCTGCCAAGAGCCTAATCAAAGGTTCCGCCAGGCCCCTAGTCAAGGGTCCCACCTAAGACCTCACCAGCTATCCCTCGACAAAGACAGCAAGCCTAACAATTACTTCGAGGCCCACCCTAGCTTAAAAGGCACCTGTATCGACAAGATCACCATACTAAAGGCCAATAGGGGTCTTGCCAACTACCACGCCTGGTTTAACAACCTCAAGACCGCTTTCATCGCAAACCCTAACCAGTACTAGACTGCCAATATACAGGTTGCCTTTGCCACTAGTTACTTCAACCAGACCATAAAGAACCGTTAGCATATGGCGATCAACGCCTACCCATACATACGCCGCCACTAGCATAAATTCGTCTGCTAGGTTTAACAAAACCACTCCCACACGCAAGCCAACTGTCAGGACAACCTTTAGAAGTGGTTCAAAGCCTAGCAGAAGGACAGTAAAAGCCTAGTCAACTTCTATACCCAACTAAAGTCTCTAGCCCTCAAAGCTAGCCAGACAATCAGCCACAACCTCCTCCTACACCAATTTACCAGCCGGCTGCGTGACAGCCTTGTACAAATCGACCGCGTCAGCGTCACTACTAATCAGCTGCTCAACAATGCCCAGGAGGTTTGGAAGACCTATAATACTAACAAGCCCTGACCTAACCAGGACTCTACAGGCAATAACCAGTCTCACGGCAAAGACTGCAACAAACGCCCAGCCAACAATAACCGCAGCAGTAACCATAACAACCACAGCAACCGCAGTCAAAGCTTCCAGTCACAACCCCCTAGCAAGATAACCGACACTAAGAAGCAACGCTGCAAAGACTAGCGCCTTTGCTTCAAATATGGTAAGGCAAGGCACATCTTAAAGGACTGCCAAGGTTAGTATAACCCAAACCCACCTGCCAATACTACCACGACAACCCCCTTGACAGCGCCCGCAGGCGCCACCCATAGGGCCAGGGCCCAACCAGCTACTACCAGGAAGGTTACAAAGCTTGACAACGACACTGACGTCAACTACGCTACGTCTAATTCTGACAGGCACGTCGCCAAGCGCCAAAAAAACGATTAGGGAGCTGCGTAGTCCCCAACGCAAGCTCTACTAACCACCTAGAAGCAGTTGAGGCAGTCAACACCTAGGGAAAAGTAGCCATCAACAGCAAGGCCAAGAAGGTCCTAATCAGCCTAGACACCTACGCCAAGTTGAACCTAGTGGCCCTTGACTACGTCAAACTAATAGGCTTAAAGCCCTGCCGGCAACGCAAGCATAACCACTCAATACCAGAAATTGAAAGTGCCGGCAAAACCGTGGTAAAGACCTATAGGGTCTACCACCTACGCCTTAAACTTACCAACCGCTAGAAGCGTAGCGTCAAAGTAATCAGGCCCTTCGTAGCAGTCAACCGCAATCCATTCAACACCCCAGTCCTAGTGGGCCAGCCTATTTTACAAGACCTGAAGATCAATATTTGCAACGCCAACGCTACATAGGAGTACTCCCGCCACCCGCAAATCCAGCTGGTAAAGATCAGTGAATTCACCCAAAAGAACCTTACGCAAGTAAAGGTCTGCGTCTTCGAAGTCTAGGCACAATACCAGCCTTCAGTCGCCAAAGACAACAAGGACAACCCTCTAGAAAACCCTAGTCCCCCAAACCTTCAACAATTACCGCAGCGCCTAGCCAACCGCAATAGCGACGTATTTGACAGTCGCTAGGCAAAGCTACTGCCCTCCCACAAAGAGAGCAATCACGCAATCAATATAATACCCAGTAAATCACCACCCTTCCAGCATATATTTAACCTCTCCCCTGCAAAACTGCGAGTCCTAGAGGACTTCATCAACAACGCCCTAGAAAAGGGTATCATCAAAGAGTCTGTCAGCCCTGCCAAGGCTCCCATACTCTTCGTCCCTAAGAAGGATAAGACCCTCCAGTTGTGCATTGACTACCAGGGACTTAACAAAATCACGGTAAAAAACTGTCACCTACTGCCTCTAATCAGTAAGCTTTTAGACTGCCTAAACAGCGCTACAGTCTTTTCGAAAATTGACCTACAAGTGGCCTACTACTAGATACAAATCTAGGAAGGCAACAAGTAGAAGACTGCTTTTCGCACACGCTACAGCCACTTCAAATTCCGCATAATGCCCTTTAGGCTTACCAACACGCCTGCAACCTTCTAGGCCTATATTAATAGGGCCTTGCAAGGCTACGTTGATAGCTTCTGCGTCATTTATCTCAACAATATCCTTATTTTCTCCTAGTCAGAAGAAAACCACTAGCAGCACCTTGATCAGGTCTATGAATAGCTATGCCAATTCAAATTATTTGGCAATGCAAAGAAGTGCTCTTTCTTCCAGACTAAGGTCGAATTCTTCAGCTTCATCGTCAATACAAAGGGTCTCTAAATGGACCCTAGCTGCGTAGAAGCAGTACGTGAGTGGTTAAACCACCCCCCAAGGACTTACAGGGATATTCAGGTCTTTCTTAGCTTTTGCAACTTCTACTAGAGGTTTATTTTTGCCTTCTCACGCATAGCCCAGCTACTACATAACCTACTAAAGGGTATAAAGAATAGCCAGAAGCCAGGTCAAATTGGTGACGACTAGGGAAAGCCCTAGCAGCAAGCCTTCTAGGCCCTAATCGACGCCTTTACCACAAAGCCAGTACTGCGTCACTACAACCCTAACTAGTTACTGCGCATAGAAACCGACGCTTCTAATCACACGTTGGCTAGGATAATTTCCCAGCAATTTGACAACAGCTAGCACCCTATAACCTACTACTCCCAGAAGTTCTCCAGGGCCAAGGTAAACTACCCAGTCTACAACAAGAAGCTAATAGCGATAGTTATAAGCTTCCAGCACTAGAGGCACTATCTCAAAGGCGCCACTAAGGTCCAGGTTTACTCAAACCACAAGAACCTTAAGCAGTTCATAGATCAGACCCAGCTCAACAGTCGTCAAGCCCGCTAGTTGATTCAGCTAGTGCCATACAATTTCCAGATTTTCTACCAGAAAGGCGCGTTAAACCTAGCAGACAGGCCCTCGCAAAAACCCAACTACGTCAGCAAAGACCGCCCTATCGACGATACGCCAGTCACCCAGCTATTACCCTCGCTACGCGCAAAGCTAGTAGAGCCTACCAGTACAGTGAAAGTGCAGCCAGGCCTTCAGGCAGCTGTAGAGCAGCTAGGCCTTCAGGCAGCTGTAGAGCAGCCAGGCCTTCAGGCAGCTGTAGTGCAGCTAGGCCTTCAGGCAGCTGCTAATCAAGATAGGTGCAGGCTAGCCCCAACCTACGCCTTCCCTAGGCCTGACCCGGTAGAGGCTAGAGTTTGCTCCTTGCGGGACAAGACAGCCCAGACTGCCAGCAAGGCCAAGGAAAGAGACCAAGGTCTACAGGGTCAAGGATCACCGTTGTGCACCAGTGACTCCGCTACTAGCCACAAGCAGGCTTGCAAGACGTCGCCCCTGCTAAATTGCGACAAAGCAGTTGCGTGCAAACTCTACGCGCAAGTCGTTACTAGACAGCAAGCCGCTAAGGCAACCCAGGGTCTTGGATCACTTGACAAGGAAGCTAAGGCTCCGTCACTAATCAGACTTGTTACAGAGGCCCAGAAAGCCAACTCCTACTGCTAGGAGGTCTAGGCAGGCCTTCCTAAAGGTCCTCGCTCTGGTAGGGTTAATATGAGAGGCATGACTGCGCAGGGTTCCATTTAGTCCCTTGACTACGCAGACAGTAGCCTCCTATTACACTATCAAGGTAAGATTTACATCCTAGCGCAAGAATCGCTGCAGCAAGAGCTCTTCCAGCGCTTCCACAACTGCCTTACAGCAAGTCACTAGGGCGCAGACCAAACCAAAGAGCTAATCCAGAGGCACTTCAATTGAAAGGCCCTTGGGGCAGAAGTCCAGGAGTACGTCAGTAGCTGCCAGCCTTGCCAAAGCAAGGCAATTCACCAGCACCGCCCTTACAGGAAGCTGCAAGCGTTGACTCTGCAAGACAACGCGCGCCTCTTCCAGCATATATCATTGGATTAGATCACAGGGCTTCCAGAGTCCTGGAAGAAAAGTACCGGCAAGTGGTATAACAGTATCCTTACTATTGTAGACTGCCTCACAAAGTCAGTCTGCCTTATACTAACCTGCAATAACACGTCTGCAGTAGACTTTGCAAAGCTATTTTTCAAGCATATCAAATTACAGTACAGCACGCCTTTAAGCATGGTAAGCGACTAGGACTCCCAGATCACGGCTCAATTCTGGCAAGAAGTCTGCGCGCAGATCCTGATCAAAAGGCAACTTTCTACAGCCTACCACCCGCAGACTAACAGGCAGTCAGAGGCTCTCAATCAAGTGGTAAAAGACTACTTAAAGGCCTATACGGCAGACAACCAGGCAAATTGGGTAAACCTCCTCCCGCTAGCGCAGTTTGCTTACAACAATAGTCAGGGCCACGTAACAGGAAAATCGCCAAATTACCTGTTATACAGCTTCAATTGCAAAGTCAGGTTCCACGCCACAGACAGCGTGGCTTTAGGAAGAGATCGCCCACGCCCGACTGATCAGACTGACAGCACGCCTTCGTTAGCCTCTGCCAGCGCAGTACCAGGCAGGAAGCGCCCAAGGGAACGCCCGCCAATGCCCAGGGTTCAAGCCCAACTGCAGAAGTTGGAAGCTCTTAGGGACAACCTACAGGTCAAGTTGGCGCAGGCCGCCAAGCGTATAGCTAAGTATTACAACCGTACTCACACGCCCAAGCAGTTCAAGGTCAACGATTTGGTCAAGTTATCAACCAAGAACCTACGGTTAAAGACCCCAAAGCTCAGCCCGCGTTAGATTAGGCCTTTCCAGGTGATCAAACAGGTAGGCAGTCAGGCATACCAACTTGCGTTGTCTGATAAATACAGCCGCCTCCACAACGTCTTTCCAATCCAGCTACTAGAAGACTACCGCCCCCGCCCCAGCGAGGGTCCACTACCTTCCCCAGACCTTGACAACCCTAAGGAAGAATGGGAGGTCAAAGAAATCCGCAACGACGCCGAATTTGACAGCGTGAAGCACTACCTTGTCAAGTAGGCAAATTGGCCGTCAGAATATAACACCTGGGAACCGCTGGAGCACCTAGAAAACGCCCCGAAGGCAGTCCGCGCGTACGAAAAGGCTCGCAGAAAGAAGAGGCCCGCGCCTACAAAGGCTGGGAACGACAGCGACAGCGACGACGGTGGTGGCAAGGACCCTGTAAGGTCCCTACCAGACCCCCAGGCCCCGGCCCGCAAGGCCCCGACGGTAGGCAAGCAGATCAGACGGTCGAAAAGGGTCCGGAAGTGAGGTTCCTGCCAAGTCAGTCACTCTTTTTCCTTACCCGACCGAAAAAGAGGTCGCGGAAGGTTTTTTAACAAGGATTTGGCGCCAGCTAGTCAGGCAGAAGGCGCCTACCTACCAGCAAGTAATCAGGTAGGGCGCAGAGGGCGCTGGAGACGCAGA
This sequence comes from Phialemonium atrogriseum, assembly GCF_030411735.1. Lineage (NCBI taxonomy): Eukaryota > Fungi > Ascomycota > Sordariomycetes > Cephalothecales > Cephalothecaceae > Phialemonium > Phialemonium atrogriseum. The sequence goes on along the minus strand of NW_026848154.1, from coordinate 741,742 downwards.
CGTCCCCTTAGAGAGAGGATAGTTGTTACGCCCCGAAGGCCCAGGTCAATATTAGCCCAGCCCCCACGCGCAGGGCCCGGGAAAGCCCAGTAGCCAAGGTAGCTTGGTCCGCCACATAAAGTAGCTTCGAGTAATCAGCGCAAGCGTGGCCTTCAATTGGAAGGCCCTGTAATTAGTACAGTCCTACCCCGCGGGGTAGGAAGGCCCAGCTAGCCCAGTCGACGGTCCTACAGGGTCCCCGCGGGGGGCCCGCGTAGGGACCGCCGGGCAGCCCTGAGTTAAAGACCGCGATGGACCTGCCCGAAGGTTTACAAGGGCAGGCTTCAATATACATTCTAGCCAAGAGGCTACTCGAGACAGTTTCCTACCTGATTTACTAGCAATACTGTCGTAACCGCCCTCTCCCTCGGAACCCGTGCCAATTAGCCACCTCGTATAAGTCAGTCAGACTGATCACCCCCGTGCCTCCGTCCCGCTGCCGACCCGGGTCCTGCGACCCGTCACAGCCTTAGCAGCTTGCTGTTTAGTAATGACTTGCATGCAAAGTTTGCATGCAACTGCTTTATTGCAATTTAGCAAGGGTAACATCTTGCAAGCCTGCTTATAGCTAGTAGCAAAGTTACTAGTATATAATAGTAATCTTTAACTTTATAAACCTTAGTCTTTTTCCTTAGCTTTACTAGTAGTCTAGGCTATTTTGTCTTGCAAAAAGCAAACTCTAGCCTTTACTAGGTTAAGCCTAGAGAAAGCGTAGGTTAAAGCTAGCCTGCACCTATCCTAATTAGCAGCTGCCTAGAGGCTTAGCTGCGCTTTAGCTGCCTAAAGGCTTAGCTATAGCTTGGCAGCTGCTTAAAAGCCTAGCTGCGCTTTTACTATACTAGTAAGTTTTACTAGCTTTGCGCATAGCAAGGGTAATAGCTAGGTAACTAGTATATTGTTGATAGGGTAGTCTTTGCTAACATAGTTAGGTTTGCGTAAAAGCTTGTCTGCTAAGTTTAACGCGCCTTTCTAGTAGAAAATTTAGAAATTATATAGCACTAGCTAAATTAACTAGCAAGCTTAATGCTTGTTAAGTTAGGTTTAATCTATAAACTGCTTAAGGTTTTTGTAGTCTAAGTAAACCTAGACTTTTGTAGTGCTTTTAAGGTAGTGCCTTTAGTGCTAGAAGCTTATAACTATTGCTATTAGCTTTTTGTTATAGACTAGGTAGTTTACCTTGGCTTTAGAGAACTTTTAGAAGTAGTAGGCTATAAGGTGCTAGCTATTGTCAAATTGCTAGGAAATTATCCTAGCCAATGTGTAATCAAAAGCGTTGGTTTTTATATGCAGTAACTAGTTAAGGTTATAGTAATGCAGTACTAGCTTTGTAGTAAAAGCGTTGATTAAGGCTTAAAAAGCTTATTGCTAGGGCTTTCCTTAGTTATTACTAATTTGACTTAGCTTTTAGCTATTTTTCATACCTTTTAGTAGGTTATGTAGTAGCTAAGCTATGCATAAAAAGGCAAAAATAAACCTCTAGTAGAAGTTGCAAAAGCTAAGAAAGACCTAAATATCTCTATAAGTCTTTAAAGAGTGGTTTAACTACTTACATACTGCTTTTATGCAGCTAGAGTCTATTTAAAAACCCTTTGTATTGACAATAAAGCTAAGGAATTTAACCTTAGTCTAGAAGAAAAAGCACTTCTTTGCATTGCCAAACAATTTAAATTGGCATAGCTATTTATAAACCTAATCAAGGTGCTGCTAGTAGTCTTCTTTTAACTAGGAGAAAATAAGGATATTGTTAAGATAAACAATGCAGAAGCTATTGACATAGCCTTGCAAAGCTTTATTAATATAAGCCTAGAAGGTTATAGGCATGTTGGTAAGCCTAAAAGGCATTATGCAGAATTTGAAGTAGCTATAGCATATGCAAAAAGCAGTCTTTTACTTGTTGCCTTCCTAGATTTGTATTTAGTAGTAAGCTACTTATAAGTCAATTTTTGAAAAGACTATAGCGCTGTTTAGGTAGTTTAAAAGCTTACTAATTAAAGGCAGTAGGTAATAGTTTTTTACTGTGATTTTGTTAAGTCTTTAGTAGTTAACGTATAACTAGAGAGTCTTATCCTTCTTAAAGACAAAGAGTATAAGAGTTTTAGCAAGGCTAACAGACTCTTTGATAATACTTTTTTCTAGGGTGTTGTTGATAAAGTCCTTTAGGACTTGCAGTTTTGCAAGAGAAAGGTTAAATATATGCTAGAAAGGTAGTGATTTACTAGGTATTATATTAATTGCATAATTGCTTTCTTTGTAAAAGGGTAGTAGCTTTGCCTAGCAACTGTTAAATATATTACTATTGCAGTTAGCTAGGCACTGCAGTAATTGTTGAAAGTCTAGAAGACTAGGGTTTTCTAAAGGGTTGTCTTTGTTATCTTTAGCAACTAAAGGCTAGTATTGTACCTAGACTTTAAAAATGCAGACTTTTACTTGCGTAAGGTTTTTTTAGGTAAATTTACTAATTTTTACTAGCTAGATTTGCAAGCAGCAAAAGTACTCTTACATAGCATTAGCGTTGTAAATATTAATCTTTAGGTTTTGCAAAATAAGCTAGCCTATTAGAACTAAGGTGTTAAATAGATTGCAGTTAACTGCTATAAAAAGCCTAATTACTTTAACGCTATGCTTTTAGTAGTTAGTAAGTTTAAGGCGTAGGTGGTAGACTTTGTAAGTCTTTACTATAGTCTTGCTAGCACTTTTAATTTCTAGTATTAAGTGGTTATGCTTGCATTGCTAGCAAAGCTTTAAGCTTATTAGTCTGACATAGTTAAAAGCTACTAGGTTTAACTTAGCATAAGTGTTTAGGCTAATTAAGACCTTCTTGGCTTTGCTATTGATAGCTACTTTTCCTTAGGTATTAACTGCTTTAACTGCTTTTAGGTAGTTGGTAAAGCTTGCGTTAAAGACTATATAGCTTTCTAATTGTTTTTTTAGCGCTTAGCAATATGCCTGTTAGAATTAGATATAGCATAGTTAATGTTAGTATTGTTGTTAAGCTTTGTAACCTTTTTAGTAGTAGCTAGTTAGGCTTTAGCCTTGTAGGTAGCGCTTGCAAGTGCTGTCAAAAGGGTTATTGTAGTAGTATTAGCAAGTAGGTTTGGGTTATACTAACCTTGGCAGTCTTTTGAGATATGCTTTGCCTTACTATACTTAAAGCAAAAGCGCTAGTCTTTGCAGCGTTGCTTTTTAGCATTGGTTATCTTGCTAAAAGGTTGCAACTAAAAGCTTTGACTATAGTTGCTGCAGTTATTATAGTTACTGCTGCAGTTATTGTTAGCTAGGTATTTGTTGCAGTTCTTGCTATAAGACTAGTTATTGCTTGTAAAGTTGCAGTTAGGTTAAGGCTTGTTAGTATTATAAGTCTTTCAAACCTCTTAAGCATTGTTAAGCAGCTAATTAGTAGCAACGCTAATGTAGTTGATTTGTATAAGGCTATTATGCAGCTGGTTAGTAAATTGGTGTAAAAGGAGGTTGTAGCTAATTGTCTAGCTAGCTTTGAAGGCTAGAGACTCTAGTTGGGTATAGAAGTTGACTAGGCTTTTACTATCTTTTTGTTAGGCTTTAAACCACTTTTAAAGGTTGTCTTGATAGTTGGCTTGCATATAAGAGTGGTTTTGTTAAACCTAGTAGACAAATTTATGCTAATGGCAGTGTATGTATAAGTAGATATCAATTGCTATATGCTAACGGTTTTTTATAGTCTAATTGAAATAACTAGTAGCAAAGGCAACCTATATATTAGCAGTCTAGTACTAGTTAAGGTTTGCAATAAAAGTAGTTTTAAGGTTGTTAAACTAGGCATAGTAGTTGGCAAGACCTTTGTTGGCTTTTAGTATGGTAATCTTGTTGATACAGGTGCCTTTTAAGCTAGGGTAGGCTTTGAAGTAATTGTTAGGCTTGCTGTCTTTGTTAAGGAATAGCTAGTAAGGTCTTGGGTAAGACCCTTGACTAGAGGCTTGGCAAGACCTTTGATTAGGCTTTTGGTAGGCTCTTTGAGCTAGATTTGCAGCTGTATTCTTAGGCTAAGGGGTAGCTTGTTGACTCTCTTGGACTATACTTAGGCCTAGCATACTAGTAGGTTGCAACAACTTGTTGTTAGTCTTTGATTCTAGGCTGGTAAGTTGCTATGCTTTGTTGCAAAGCTTTACTGCCTTGACAAAGGCAGCTAGCTAGTTACCTAGAATATAGGTGCTGTTTATGTAGTATTAGATTTGCCTATGCAAGTAGGAGTAGATGTAGTTGATATTGTAGGCTAGGTAGCTCTTTAGGTTTGTAGCAGTAGAGGCTACTTGTCTAGCTAGTAAGGTGGTAGCAGAAGAGTCTACTGCAAGGCTAGCGGCAAGGTTAACGCTAGGTTAATTAGGCATTGAGGAGGAGAGACACAAAACTACCTACTTACCTACCTCTTAACGTAGTATACTGCTGCTAAAGCGTAGGCTTTAATAGTAGTAGCCATGTGATTAGCTAGCAGGCAGATGGAATTGTGCTTCTTTCTTACCTCTAGCGCATGTGACTAGTTAGGTGACTCTGATTAGCCTCGATACGTCTTGCGGTAGTGCCTAAATCTAGTCGTGTAAGTAAGGTAGGAAAATGCCAGCAGTGTGATCAATTAAATTAAAGGCGTAAGGAAGGAATGGAATGTGGTAAATTAAGTATTATTGCGTAGAAAGCTTGGAAATAACTAAGGTGTAAAGAGTGCTGCTTGTAAATCTGTGTAAGTCTGTGTAATTGATGATAATCTTACAATTTGAGGCTCTAATCGCGCTCTTATATAGAAGCGCAGAAAATCTAGTCTAAAGCTGACTCATCCTAGCCTAAAGCAGCCTGTGCCTTTTCCATTCACCACGTTAGCACGCTAGCATTGTTGTTGTTATTTGACATTGTAGAATTTGGTAGGGTTGGTGTATTGGATTAAAGGCAAAAGCGTGCTGTATAGCAAGCTTATTGAAAGAGGCTTCAAAGTTGTAATAGGTTGCAAGACTTGGGTTGGCAGTAGGATAAAGGCATAGGGGTAATTAGTTTGACTGACTTATACAAGGTGGCTAATTGGCATGGGTTTTGAGAGAGAAGGCAGTTGCAATAGTATTGCTAGTAAATTAGGTAGGAAACTGTCTTGAGTAGCTTTTTGACTAGAATGTATATTAAAGCCTACCTTTGTAAACCTTTAGGCAAGTCTATTATGGTTTTTAACTTAGGGCTGCCTAGCAATTCCTACGCAAGCCTTTTGCAAGGACCTTGTAAGACTGTTGACTAGGCTAGCTAGACTTTCCTATCTTGCAAGGTAAGACTATACTAATTATAAGGCTTTTTAATTAAAGGCTGCGCTTGCGCTAATTACTTAAAGCTACTTTATGTAGCAGACTAAGCTACCTTGGCTACTAGGCTTTCCTAGGCCTTGCGCGTGAAGGCTAGGGCAATATTAACCCTTGGGCTTTTAAGGCGTAACACTAGAAAAGGTTATTGCAGCTATTAAAAATAGTCTTGCAAATGCTGCAAGTTTAGCATTCCTTGACTTAGGCTATAGCAATGTAGCTAGAGTTGTTGCAAGAGTTAACAGATTGCTAGGACTGGTTTGATTAAAAAAAGGCTACTAACTTGTTATTAAAAGGCTTTTAGGCTAAGTTAGCCTTGTCATGTTGGTTAAAATATCTGCAAATATCTTAATTATTGCAGTTGCTATGCTAATTATGCTAATTATAGGTATAGTCTTTGTCTTAGATATTACTATTATAAGGTTAGTTGCAAAGCTAAGTGTAGTCTTTGTTGCAATTTTAATTGCAGTTATAGAAATTTAAATTGCTTTTCTAATTGTTTTTTTAGTTAGTATAACAGTTGTTATGCTAGTTGCTATGCTAGTTGTTGCATTAGTTGTTATACTAGTTGTTACGTTAGTTATTATAGCAATTGTTATGTAGATAGTTAGACTAATGCTAAGAGAATTTGTTATACCAAGTATTAGCTTTGATTTGCAAAAGTGGGATTTTTTTTTTAATATCTTGCAAAAAGGTTAGATAGTTAATGCTTTCTTTAAGAAAGTCAATTAGGTTTCAAATAGCTTAATCAAATCCTTTTTATATAGCAGTGAAAAGATTATTGTCTACTTGCCTTTCAATAGCCTTGGCAAGGCAATGCTAGCGTTGTATATACTAGCATAGGCTGCTGTGATTTTCAAAGAATTTGCATAGCAAGAAAGACATAGCTTTAAGCTTCTAAAAGCTTGTTATTTGGTTAGGCTTAAAATGCTTTTGCAAGTTTGCAATAAATTAACCTAGGTTGCTTTTAAAAGCATTGCAATTAGCTAGCATAAGCTTGTTAGTATACTATAATAAAGCTAGGCTATAGAGTAGCGTTAAGATTAGGCTTGTAAAGGCTGCTTTGTCTTCTGCCTCTTAGAAAACTTCTAGTTGGTTGGAAAAAGCAAAAACATTAGTGTAAATATTTAACTTGCCTTTAGTAATTATCCTATCCTTGTTAAGATTCTTTATGTTAAGGTTAAATACCTTAACGTTGTCTTTTTTTAGACAATAGCTAAAGTAGTTGTTAAAAGTGCTAGCTAGAGTAGTAAATTGCTCTTATTGCTAAAAAGCTAGGCTATCCTAGTTGTAAAAGGCTAGGCTTTCTTAAGTGTAAGCCAAAGTGCTGCAAAGGTTTAACTAGTTGTTAAATTAGGTTTGCTAAAAGCTACTATGCTAATCAAGGCAAGATTAGCCAAGGCAAGGCTAAGTAGTTGACTAGTGTTAAGCCTAGTTAGCTATATCAAGGCGTTTTTTAAAGCAATCTATATGCTTAGAAAAGGCGTTAATGTAAGCGTTAGACTTTTTAGCCTAGGTTATTAGAAAATCTAGCTTTTTTATAATCAAGTTGTTGCAGTTAAAGGTTAAAGGCTTAGGTTCTTTTTTCTTGTTATTTAAGAGGCAAAAAAAGTCAGACTTGCGCTTTAACTTATGCTTTTAGAGATTGTTGTATAGGTTATTCCATATAAAGTTGCCTGCTTTAAAAGATTCTAAAAGTTAAGTCTTTTAACCTATTATAGTTTTGTCGACGTTGTCTAAAGCCTTAAAGCTTAGAAAGATGTCTTAAAGCTTAGGATACGCTTTAAAGATGTCAATATCTAGATTAAATAGCCTTTTATTGTAATAGCTTTTCTAAATCTTTGCAATATCTTTGTCAAATTAGTTAATAACTTTAAATACCTAAAGGTTTAAGGTGTAGTATTAATTGCTTAATTTGCATAACTAGTTATAGTCTTTGTAATAAAATTAAGCTACAATATAGATAGCCAAAAGCTAGTTATTGGTAAGCTTGTTGCATAAGTTATTGACAATGTTGTAGTTGTTGATTAGTAATATAGTGAATAGAAAAAGCACAGGCTGCTTTAGGCTAAGATAAGTCAGCTTTAGACTAGATTTTCTACGCTTCTATATAAGAGCGTGATTAGGGCTTTAAATTGTAAGATTATTATCAATTACGCAGACTTACACAGATTTACAAGCAACACTCTTTACACCTTAGTTATTTCAAGGCTTTCTACGCAATAATACTTGATTTACCGCATTCCATTCCTTCCTTACGCCTTCAATTCAATTAATCACGCTACTAGCATTTTCCTACCTTACTTACACGACTAGATTTAGGCACTACCACGAGATATATTAAGGCTAATCAGAGTCATCTAACTAGTCACATGCGCTAGAGGTAAGGAAGAAGCACAATTCCACCCGCCTGCTAGCTAATCACGTAGCTACTGCTGTTAAAGCCTATGCCTTAGCAGCAGTATACCATGTTAAGAGATAGGTAGGTAGGTAGTTTTGTGTCTCTCCTCCTTATTAATACGCTGCTGTTGTTAAGGTTCTTGTTCTTATAGTTAGAGTAGTACTGATTAGCGTCTAGTTGATTGTTAGAAAAGTTGCTGGCAAGGCTAAGAGAGTTTCTAGGTTAACGGCAGAAAAGACTACCTAAGTGGGCAAGAGTGGCAGGGTTTGCCATTGATAGTCTTGCTTGCATAGGCAAGTGTTTAGGAACTAATTAAGCTATAGTAACCAGTTAGATTAGTAGGTTTAGCGTTAAAGGTAATAGCAACGTAGAAGGTAAAACAACGTAAAAGTAGTGTAATGCAATGCAAAGAGTTAAGAAAGAAAAGATCTTCTTTGCAAGTAAGTTGGCAAAGAAGGCAAGAAAGCAGTAAATATGCAAAAGACTTGCTAGTAAATACGCAAGAGGCTTAGGTATTTGAAGGTTAGTAAATACTTAAGTAAGTATTTAAATGTTAGTAAGAAAAGGCTTAAATACTTGACAGGTTGGGCCTAAATATTTGACAGGTTTAGTTAAAGCAGGCAAGTAAATAGTGCTTTACGTGTAGATTAGTCTAATCAATGCGTTAAGGGCTTGCGTATAGCTAACGCTATTTGCAAGCTTTTGAGGTGATTTTGGTATTGCTAAAATCAGCAAAAATTGAGGTTTTTGGTAGGTTTGGTTTGTATTATAACTCCAACAAGTATATCCATGCTACTAATTTATAGCGCGTTGGCAGGAAGCTACTTTAATAGCAATCTGGTAATATTGTACAAAGTAAAAGTGGTGGTGATATTTGGTAGTTTCTATGCAAAAGGTGCGTAGGCTTTGACTAACCTATGCTAGCGCATAGGCTAGGTCATAGGCTACTAGGGCTACTTTAGGCTCTGCCTTTACTGTCTATTTATAGCCAGTAAAAACTATCCTTTCTACCCTACCAAGCCCTACGCATTAGCATAGCTTTTAATTGAAAGGCTTTGTAATTAGTATAGTCTTACCCTGCAGGGTAGAAAGGCTTAGCTAGCCTAGTCGACAGTTTTACAAGGTTCTCGCAGAGGGCTTGCGTAGAGACCCTAGGCAGTTTTGAGTTAAAGACTGCGATAGACTTGCCTAAAGGGTTACAAAGGCAGGCTTTAATATATGTTCTAGCCAAAAAGCTACTTAAGACAGTTTCCTACTTGATTTACTAGCAATACTGTCGCAACTGCCTTCTCTCTCAAAACCTATGCCAATTAGCTACCTTGTATAAGTTAGTCAGACTAATCACCCCTATGCCTCTATCCTGCTGCCAACCCAAGTCTTGCAACCTGTTATATGTTGCGTATTTTGCATACCTAGGTTTTTTTTATGTTTTACTAAAATGTCTGCTAATGCATAAGCAGTAGCTTTTAAACAAAAAAGGCAAGTGAGAGTGTAATGTAATAAGCTAAGGCTTGCAAGTCTAATCTAGCAGCTAGCGACTTTTTAGCAGCTGCTAAATATCTCAAATATATGCACTTGCAAAGCTAATGCCTTTGATAGTAGCGTAGTGCATGCACCTACGCGCGCACTTTTTCTTCCCTTTGTTTGGCAGAGTTTTCCTCCTCCCTTTTCTCTTCTTTCTCCCTTAGTCAAAGTAGACAATAGTCTAAGCCACAATTCGATTTACCTTGCGACTTGTCAAGCCTTTTGCAAGTAGCAGTAGTAAATGTCAAAATCTAGTAGCTTAATCTACTTCCTAGCCTAGGTTAAATCTATTGACTTTTGTCTACACAGTACAAAGAGCTCTAAGATTGTAGTGTGCTTCTCTCTCTAGCGATTACGGTAGCTTCTTATCTAAACTCGTCTTAGATAAGTGCTCAAAGGCTCCACTAGCAATCCTCCTCCAGACATTCTCCGCAGACCAAGTTGACCCGTCAAGACTATACCCAAGATTAAGGAGATAGTATGCAGAGATAACAAAGATAATCAAAGGAACAGAAATGGCAAAGTACACCCAAAACCCCTCCTTCCCTGGCGCGTAGGGATCTGCCATACTGAACAGCGACGCAGTGTACGCTAGGGGGATGAAAACCAGCCCAACAAACGTTAGAGCCCTCGCGCTCCGCGCCTCACGGATTGACCTCTCCGCCGCTTGCAGTGCAAGTTGCTGCTCCCGAAAGCCCTGGCGGTTACCCGCGATGCTTGCAAGGCCGGCGCGAGAGTGGCTGATCATTTCGGCGCGGAGGCGCAGGTCCCGGAAGCGCAGGGCCAAGTACTGGAAATCGGCAGACACATCGTCCCAGCCCACGACGCGAGAGGTGTCAGGTTCCGCGAAGGGGATGCGCAGCTGCAGCATGTTTGCCTCGAGGTAGCCAATGTACTCGTGCATGCGCCGGCACAGCGTCTGCGCGTCGCTCCACTGCGCCTCAGCTTCGGCGATGTGGAAGCCCGCGAGATGTGCCAAGTTGGAGGCCTTGGACTCAACGGCGGACATGATCTCGCGCAGGTACCCCGCGTGCATTAGGAAGTGGCTGGCCGCAATCTTGGCGGCTAGCATTGTCACGCAGGCCGGGTTTCTCAAGTCAAGAAGCGGCGCCACGCTGCGCAGATAGAAGGTGAGATCGGCGGCCATGGATGTGCGTGGCGGGCCCGACTTGCGTTCCATCTGGTGTTCAAGGGGCGTGAAGTCGAGATAGCCACATGGGAATGACGGCTGTGGCATACTCACTTGCTCTTGAATGCCGCCATCGAAGATGCGAATGCTCTCGATAGGGGGGTCGCATAGGATTAAGCCTGGAAGGCCAAAGTTAGTTGGAGCACATGGGCAATTCGGATTACGATGTGATGGCTCACAGTCCCATGAATCAACCTCGGCATGTTGCCGATGCCACACAGTACACTTCCGCCTAGCCATGCCGACATCGTGAAACTCCCCGTATGTCCTTGTCACGCCAACATGTCGGTATGTTGCAGTGCAGTGTACGTTGAACTGTCCTTCACCAAGCTGGGGCAGCCTGACTAATTCCACGTAGTTGAGCCCAACATAGTCTCTGGTGCAACCACTAGCTGGTAGAGCTAGAAGGCTGGTTGGTTCAAGTCGAGGAAGGACCTTGGAATGGTGGCTCCGTTCATGTTCAACAAACATGGTCGGGTGGATGTTGTAGTATACGCCTAGAACCTCGATAAAGTCTGGGCTTAGGCCTTCTAGGATGACAACTGTTCGGCACCTAGGGGTAGGTGTCTGACGATTCTGCAAGATCTGGCGTAGTGCCTCGGCGTCGGTATATGTAGATGGCTCCGTGAATCCACCATCGTTTTGTTGGTGGAGGATAAGAGCCCTAGGTTTCCCGCTAGGCCACACGATCTCACGCTTCTCGCTCTCAAAGTCGCGGTGCTGCAGCCGTGGGTCTGCGGCACTGAGGGAACGAGCTAGTTCTCTGTATGGTCCTTCTGGGGCCAACCATTCGCAATAGGACGTCTTGAGTGATGGGGACCCCATACCCGGCGGGTAGAAAGAGACGCCCGCCATACTCGCCATACTGCGAGCCGTGCTGTGATGTGATGGAGCCGTGCTGTGATGGATTGAGAAATGGAGCCACAGGTCCAAGGAGTTTTCATAGGTAGGTACCGTGTACCCTAGTGTCTGCTCAACTCTTGGAGGTCTAACAGCAGTACTCTAGTCGTGGAATCGGTTGCCTAGCCTAAAGCCTCTCAGCTGGAAGTAGGCGTGAGGCTGAGGCGCTTAATATATTGCTTACTTATCTCGACGCTACAGCGGCGCAAGGCAGACCTCGAGGCGTTTTTTTGCGCTTAAAATCTTCCCAATCAGGCCGCACCAATCAAGCTGCAGGTAGCCTTACTTTGGACAGAGAAGCACTCGAGCTGAGAACACACGGGATGGGTAGCGGCTTGGCGACAAGAGTCTCTCGAGCAACAGATCCAACGAAATAACCGGGATCGCGACCCCAGCACTTCTGGAGAGGGACCTTTCTCAATTCGACATCGATGAGCGGTTCAAGTGGGCGGAGACACGGCGGACCACCCAGGAGGAAGACTGGGCGTATTGTCTCCTAGGGATTTTCGGTATATTCATGCCACTTATATATGGCGAGGGGAGGGAACACGCAGTTCGTCGGCTCAGAAAAGAGATTGCTGATGCTACGAGCCGCGACGATGCTAATCATCAAGGGGGGTATGTTACCTACACCCTTTTCTTTTAAATCTACTTTAACTAAGGACCGTACTTGGACGCTAACGAGTTGACCCTAAGGCCATGAAAGCAAAGACGACCGCTGCCTCGCCGACCTGCGTCTTACTGATCCTCGCCACGACAAGACACGCATTGAGCGGATCAAAGGCGGCCTCTTGCAGGACTTGTATCACGGGATCCTCGACAACCCCAACTTTCAGCAATGGCGCGATCGCCCAGAGAGCGGGCTGCTCTGGATCAAGGGCGACCCCGGCAAGGGAAAGACCATGCTGCTCTGCAGTATTATCAACGAGCTGAAAAAATCCACCCAGCCTGTATTTTTGTCCTTCTTTATCTGCCAAGGCACCGACTCCCATATCAACAGTGCAACCGCCGTACTGCGCGGCCTCCTCTACCTGCTCATTGACCAGCAGCGGTCCCTCCTCTCCCACGTGCAGAGTGAGTACGACCGTGCAGGCGAAACCCTCTTCAAAGATGCAAATACCTGGGACGCCTTGTTGTAAATCTTCACCAGAATCCTGCGAGAACCAAGCCTGAAGGCGACTTACATAGTCGTCGACGCACTTGACGAATTCGTGTCAGACCTGCCACAGCTTCTCGAGCTGATCGCCGAGAAATCATCTGTATCGTCAAGTGGATTGTATCTAGTCGCAATTGGCCGCAAATTGAGGAATGGTTGGAAACGGTCGCGCAGAAAGCCAGGCTGAGCCTTGAGCTAAACGCCGAGTTAGTCGCCACTGCTGTCAACGCATATATCTGACACAAAGTAGACAGACTGCAGTGGCTAAAGAATTACGATGCCAGTACAAAAGATACCGTTTAAGTCTACTTGATCTCCCATGCGGAATGACATGTTCCTCTGGGCAGCGTTGGTCTGCCAAGCGCTTGCGGACCCCAAGGTTTGGAAATGGCACACTCTAGCGAAGTTACGCACGTTTCCAGCTGGGTTGATTCTTATATGCGCGAATGATGGAGCATATTGGTCATTCCGAAGATGCAGACCTTTGCAGGCATATTCTTGCCGTCGCCACGATCATTTGCTGGCCTATCAGCCTTCAGGACTAATCTCTCTTGTCCAAATGCGGGATGACATTTCCGACGATCCGGCGGCCTTGAAAGAGATTATTGGGTTCTGCGGCTCATTTCTGATCCTTCGACAGCAAACCGTCTATTTTGTTCATCAATCAGCCAAAGAATTTCTACTCGGCGAGGCTTCCGACAAGGCTTCCGACAAGACTTCCGACAAGGCCTCCAACATAGCTTCTCAAGAGGCTCTCAACTGGGTCTTCCATTCTGGGATAGAAGATGTGAACTTTATCATCTTCTCGAGGTCACTCAATGCGATGTCCACAACACTGCGACGCGACATGTAAGTCATCTGCCACCGCCGTCTGCAACCATATGCTAAGAGAAGTCATCTATCTAGACTGTCAACGGCGCCGAAGCGTCGGAATTTCTTCACGATGCAAAACGTTTTGCCCTCTACTCCCGTTTAGTAATTGACATGGCACCGCTCCAGGTATACTCTTCCGCGCTCGTGTTTGCGGCAGAGAGGAGCGTTATTCGGCGGACATTCGAAGGAGACATGCCCAGGTGGATAACAAACATACCAATCGCGGAATTGGACTGGAGTCTCTGCCTCCAGACGCTTACCGGCCACGATGGTTCTGTCCATTCGGTCGCCTTCTCGACAGACGGCAGTCGGCTAGCGTCGGGCTCGAACGATGCAACCGTCAAGATCTAGGATGCCGCGACAGGCGACTGCGTGCGCATGCTTAACATCGGCACTATATTGACTCGCCTCTCCTTTGACTCGACCGGTTCCTACCTATTTACTGACGTTGGTAACATCGCGGTAAACCCATTGCTTCTCTCGCTGCTGCAACTGCTCTTGCTGCTACGACTACGGCTAAATTTCCGGCTATCGAAAATCACGCGGCGGTCCATCACAGCACGTTCTTGTTGGCCCGCTGCTATGCGCCAGCTGCCCATCCAACGCGATGTCCATGTCGATGTGCGCCGTCCGCCTGTCTGGCCCAATGTAGATGTTGGCTAACTCGACGACATCGTGGTTCGGGTCGTCAGCATCGTAGAAGCGCAGCTGCCGTGCGCCCAGCTGGTTATTGTCGACGCGCCATGATTGCCGTGTCGGGGGTTAGGCTCGGAAGGACTCCGTGAGGGCGTCGATTATGACCGAAGGTTCACTATTTCCATCACCATCGTTGGGGTTAGCGAGGGCCTGTCGAATTGTCAGGTTGAGTCGAGTGATGTCGCTACCTACTTACAAAGGACGGCACGAGACTAGGCACGGTAACAGAAGAAAAAGCACAAGACAAACAAGAACGGGAGCTTCCAGTGCCTAACGCCAGGGCGGCGGGGAGGAAGACAAAGACATACTTTTAAAACCAAGGTCTCCGACGGCAGAATCGGACTAAAGTGCATTTGAAGCTGTTGGCAGAAATGTTACGTGGCTGATTTGGGCTTAGCACAAGAATCGGATAAAATAGCAGTGCACGAGAAAGGGTCTTTAGGCTTGGCGCCTTCCATTAAATCCGTCCAAACGTAGTGCGGGTACCTGGTGAGGCTATACTGCCACAACCTTCCAAAATTGTATATCACCCCTGCCACACTAACGTTGGACAAAAGTACGCCGCCCGCGGCTACACCGCCTTTGATCTCCAATGTTTCCTGCAGCATCACTAACCTCTTAATTGGCCTTTTCCACCGGCGCCGACGCCCATGCAGGCACTGCGTGGCCATGAATTATTTGCACCATGGCTCAGCAGAAACCGTTAGAAGAGTTCATTGAAGAGCTCTCCCGGCCTCTTGCAAACAGCGCATCGAAGCTGCGCGACCGATGTAGTACAGCTTGCCCCTACCCCCACGCGCGACCCACTTCTCAATGTAACCCTACTTTATGTTGCCCCTCATGTCCCAAAAATTTGCCTGTCACACCGTTTTCAACTGGTTGAATTTTGCACTAGTGGTCACAGAATCCCCTCGCCTAGCCAATTGCGGCCCGTTCCGCTGTACCTAGCACGGTTTGGCGAGTCCTCCCCCTCTCTGTGGGATCATAACTCGATATTTAAGCCCGCTTCTAAGTCCTCAATCAAAACATCATCTGCGCCATCGTTTAGCCATCCATCTCTCAAGAGTAACTTTGCACACCCTCCATCATGTCTGGGGCTGGCGCAACATCATCGAAGCTGGCGGAGGAGAAGCGCCTTGCTGAAGCGGCCGACACCGAAGCAGCCGGCGAACAGTTGCCTAGTAAAGCAGCTGAGGAGCCCGCGGCTAAAGCGGCCGAGGAGAAGCTGTTAGTTGTGGATAGCCTGGAATCTCCGACAGCGCCTCCCGCTGCAATTCCTTCGACTGCGACTCTGACAGCCGGGACGCCTCCCGCTGCTACGACAACTGTGCCTGTTCTGCCAGCCCACCACTGGACTGAAGCCCCTGATGTTGGCCTTCCCTCCGCTCCCCCCAAAAATTCCTTAGTTGGCAGAGCATTCTCTCTAATGAGACGTATGTTGCAGGATGGTTTAGACGATAATGACTCGGCGCTTGGCGACGGAGCAGATTCGACAGCATCCCTTTCGTCCAGCATCCTCAGCTATCGGACCATCCAGGGCCGGACGTATCACAGCGAAATGGGCAATGCGCAGTATTGGTATGTTTCTCTCAAGAGCATCCACCTCTTAAGCAAGCCGACGACTAATTTGGGCGACTGACGAAATTAGGGGCTCGAACGATGAGGGCCACAACGAGTCCCTCGACATCTTGTAAGCTAAGCTCCGAAAGCCAAACTTGAACGACCATTCCTAACGCTTATATGTCTAGGCATCATGTATTCACTCTAGCCCTGGAAGGCAAACTCTACTTGGCACCAATCAAAGAACCGAAGGTCCACAGTTAGCCCTACATTTCTCCCATGTTCTTTGACCAAACTAATTCGCCCCATAGAAAGTACTCGACGTTGGAACCGGCACAGGTAAGTACATGCTCTGCATATCTGTTTCCACTTCTCCACTAATTAAGCTTCATTTAGGAATCTGGGCTATGTAGGCAAGCGACTTCATTCTTTACCTGCCCTTATGCTTACGTCTTGCTAGCGATTTCGCCGACGCATTTCCAGGTAGCGACGTGATTGGCACGGATGTTTCCCCCATCCAGCCTACCTGGGTTCCACCAAATCTCAGATTGTGAGTTTTTGCTCCCCCGCCCAAGTCTACGCACAAGAAACTCTGGCTCACATGCAGCGGTAGCGAGATAGAAGACTGCACGCAAGAGTGGACTTTCCACGAAAATGAATTTGACTACATTCACATTCGGTACATGGTTGGGAGTCTTACAAATTGGCACGCTCTCTTCAAAGAGGCATACAGATGCCTTAAGCCCGGTGGCTGGTTCGAAAGTTACGAAGGCTCTCCAAGCCTACATTGCGACAATGATACCATCCCTCCAACCAGCGCACTGGGCCAGTGGGGCCCACTGTTCATCAATGGCGGCCGCCAAATCGGTCGAAGTTTCACGGTGGTTGAAGAGGAGATACAAAGGAAGGCCATGGAGGAGGCTGGTTTTGTTGACATCCAGGAAAAGTCAATCAAGGTATGTATTGTCAGCTCCCATCTGCACAGAAGCTAATGTCAAATTTCTTTAGGTTCCTAGCGGTAGCTGGCCGGAGGATCCGCGTCTGAAGGACATGGGGTCATTCTCCAAACTAGCCGTCATGCAAGATGCTGAAGGCTTCATCTTGTTCATGACCAACGTTCTAGGTTGGCCTAGACAACAGGTTGATGTGTTTATTGCACATCTGCGAAAGGAGCTCCGAGTTTGCAAGTATAACTACTACTACAACCAGAGGGTTGTGTGGGGCCGGAAGCCCGAACTTTAGTTGTCAGAGCAGCACCAGCGTTTGCAAAGTCATTCTTCTTCCCCAGATTCAACTTTGCCATACCCAATCTCCTTCTACGTCTCTTTGCTACCATGCTGCTTCCTTTAAGCTTGCAATAACGGTTCGAAGTAGGGTGCCTTGCCAGTGCCCAACGAGGCAATCCGCGTCCCAACCGCGTCCAGGCTGCCAGGCCGAAGCGGCAAAAATATATAAAGGGCGGTTCTGGAACAGGTTCGGCCACCTTGCGTATTTTAAATATGGTGTTGTATCGTTGTCTTCGGCCTCCTCCTGTGCGAGTAGGGCATATTTCGTATCAGAGGTGGTTCACGAGAGCCTTGGGCATGAGGGTAGCGTAGGATATGGGGAAGAATGTGAGATGAGATAGACAAGCGTAGCAGAAGCTCTACAATGATTTCGGAAATCCCGAATGGACAAAATCCCGAATGGACAAAATCCCGAATGGACAGAAGAAAGATTATAATGGAAGAGATAGAATGGAGCCGGTGATATAGGGGACAAGGCGTACACAAGCAGGTTGCGTCACCCAGCGCAGGGCTCAGGCGTCGGAGCCGCAAAGAGGACAAGGCCCTCTGGCCAAGCAATAACAGCCCTCGATGTCAGAGGAGGTTGCTAGGAAGACAGGCGGGCCAGTGATGCTGAGGAGGTGGTCTGGGATGGTTAGTTTAATAGCTGTAGGGTTAAAGAACAAGTATTTGCAGTGCGAGCCCATGACTGGGTATTTGCAAAGTTCAGAGACTCTGGTAGCCACAACATCGGTGAACCCAATTTCGGAATACGCGGCTAACAGCTGCGCCGATCGGCGTTTGCCGAGACACCGAATTCTCGGCTTGCGCCTCCGGTTCGGCGTGATTCGGTTGAACCCGCAGAAACAGCAAATTCCCAAGCCACGAAATAACCGCGGCTAAATTCTTACACCACAAATCTATCAGGGTTCAAGTAAACCTATGCCTTCCCCAGTCTGCTGCTCTCGATGAACCTCCGTCAATGCAGCACCTCGTGACTATTCAACATCCCTAAATCATGAGCAACACTCTCAGGCACCCTGTCTGGGTCCCCCACGACGCTCCGTCCACCAACGTCGCCAAGTTCATCGACCATGTCAACAAGCGGCACGGCCTCCAGCTCCAGACATACGCGCAGTTGCAGGCCTGGTCCATCGGCGCCACGACATTCCAGGATTTTTGGCAGGAGGCATATTCATGGCTGCAGCTTTCGCCGCCCGGAACGAAAGGGCCGGGGGTGATGCTTAACGTCCAAGTGACACGCCACTTTCTCTTCCCCTGCTCCCCCTTGCCTGTCATTTTGCCGTTGCAGGGAACTGACTTCCCTCCGGGGGGGAAATAGGACCCGACCACCACACCACTCTTCCCACCCCCAACCTTTTTCCCCGCTGCCAAGCTCAACCTTGCCGAGATCCTCCTCCGCAACGGGAAGGACACCGACGTGGCGATCCACTTTGCGCGGGAGGGTCAAACGGATGTCGAGCGCGTGACCTGGGGGATGCTCCGGGCGCGGACGCGGGCGGCGCGCGACGCTTTACTAAGTTCGGGTGTCGGGGCTGGAGACGTGGTCGCCGCCGTGATGGGCAATTCCGTTGACGCGATTGTCTTGTGTCTGGCGACGCTGTCTGTAGGCGCCGTGTGGTCTTCGTCCTCCTGCGACCTGGGCGTCGAGGGGATTGTCGATCGGTACGGGCAAGCTGGGCCGAAGGTCATCTTTGCGGACGACGGTTATGTCTATGCGGGAAAGATGGTGAGCTTGGGATCCAGGATTGCGGAGTGGGCGAGGAGGGTTGGCGGAAAGGTTAAGGGGCTTGACCATGTGGTGGTGCTCCCGTATTGTGGGGTGGAGGTGGATGTGGCAAGAGTGTACGGCGGATGCACTTTTGAGGAGTTCCTTTCCCGGGGCGTGGGGCGGAAGATGGAGTTTGCGATGTTGCCGTTCTCGCATCCTGGGTTCATATTGTATTCCTCTGGGACGGTAAGTTGGCCAGCCTGTGGCTGCACTTGGCTAACATTTCTTGGCTGATGATGGGGAACAGACTGGAACACCCAAGTGCATCGTCCATTCCGCTGGCGTAAGTCCCCCCCCCCTTCCCCCCCTTCCCCCCCTTCCCCTCCCCCCCAAATCTTACTACGATGGAAGCAAACATGGCTGACGTCTCCGTACGCAGGGTGTGGCTCTGAAGGTGAAGACGGACATGATATTACAACACGACGTGCGCCCCGATGATATTGTCTTCCAGTACACAACCGTCCGTATCAGTTCCCGCCAGCCCGTTCTGTCTTCAGGAGAGCTAACAACATGTAGACATCCTGGGTGATGTGGGTTCTTAACTTTGTCAATCTCTCCTCTGGAGCATCCATGCTCCTCTACGACGGGTCTCCCTTCTATCCCACTCCCACAGTCTTGCTCCAACTCGCACAAGAAACAGGGTTAGCTATCCCCGGATTATTCACGTCTGTCCCGTCTTTGCCGTCCTCGCTGACCTTCTTCTCAGGGTGAGCATTTTCGGTACATCCCCCCGCTACCTCGAAGAACTTCGCAGCCGAAACATCGTCCCACGTAAGATGCACCGCCTATCCTGTCCTGTAATGTGTGACGAAATTACTGAAAAGGGAACAAAGGAAAACAATTCGACCTCGGCAGACTCCGCGTCGTCACGTCCACCGGCTCTACCCTCTCCGCAGACCTGTACACCTGGTTCTACAACAATGCCTTCCCGCCACGTGCTCAACTCGTATCCATGAGTGGCGGAACAGATATTGCCGGCTGCTGTTCGTTATCTCATTTTCCTTTCCCTTGTCACCCGACCACCTCCTTCCCAGCCAACCCCACACCTAAATACAATCATCCCGAAGTCAGGGCTAATCATGCTTCCCCCTCGATCCCCAAACAGTCGTAGGCGGAACACCCATCCTTCCCGTCTTCTCTGGCGAGATCCAAGCCGCGGCCTTGGGAATGGCAGTCGAGATCTTCTCAGCAGCGGAAACGGAACCGGTATCTGTCGAGGGGTTGGGCGAGCCTGGCGAGCTGGTCTGCGTACGGCCGTTTCCCTCCCAGCCACTTCAGTTCCTCGGCGCGATGGGGAAGGAGAAATATCACTCATCGTACTTTGAGCGGTTTGGCACAAGGGTATGGTGCCAGGGGGACTTTGTACAGAGGGTTAGAGGCACTGGTGGGTTTGTGATGCTGGGCCGATCGTGAGTTTTTCCTCTTACTTTTTGATCTGTGACGGAAGCACCATGCTCACTTTAATGGGGAAAGGGACGGCGTTCTGAACCCCTCGGGGGTGCGCTTTGGCTCGGCAGAGATCTACAGTGTGACAGAAAGGATCTCTGAAATTGCAGATAGCATCTGCGTGGGGCAGAGAAGGGATGTGGATTCCGATGAACAGGTGCTTTTGTTCATCAAGATGCGGCCCGGGAAGAAGTTTACAGCCGAGCTTGAAGGGCGGGTCCGGAAGGCGATCAAGGAGAGGTACACCCCACGCCATGTGCCGAGGTATATCTTCGAGGTTGCGGATATCCCCTACACAGTCAACGGGAAGAAGTGCGAAATCAATGTCAAACATGTGGTCAGTGGCCGGAGGGCCGTGGTTAGCGGGACAGTGGCGAATCCCGAGGCACTGAAGCTGTATGAGCGGTTTCGAAATCTGCCAGTGGAGGGCGCGGCGGCTGTTGCAAGGGAAAAGAAACTTTAATAGGCTAGGTGTAGGAAGGAAGAAGCGGAAACAAGTGTATAGAAAAAAGATGAGCTGGCGGGTAAGGTAGGGCAGGTAGGCGATTTATCTATAAAGAGGGCTTATCGTATATCGCGAGATAGACCGATTAGCTGCTTTGCAGGAATAGCTGCGTAGAGAGATCTAACAAAGCACATTGAAATGTCATTTCCCTTCTCCCCCCCCACCCCCAAACTCTTCTCAAATCTGGAACTCCCCCTGCTTCCACGTGGAGCCCATATCCTGCATCGACGCATCAAACTCACCCTCTGCCCCAAATGGGAAATCGAAGGGCCAGTCCTGTGAGAACCCGGACACTAACTCACTCGGGAACGATCCTTCTCTCTGGCGGGCGATGTCGAAAAACTGGCGAAACTCGTCCATGACCAGGGTATCATCCAGGTGCGGCACGTCGCCTAGTAAGCCCTCCTCTAGCGACGAGGGCGCATACGGCGGCGGCTCCACGTTCGGCTGCTGCACACCACCATCCGCCATCGAACCACCCCCCAGGCCTAGAGGCGCGGAACTCCCTTGCATCTGCGTCTGCATCTGCGCTCCGGTAGTTGCCGTCTGCTTGGTCGCAGCGTTAAGCGCGTCCTTGATGACGGCATTGCTAAGCTTGTTAAAGAGCTCGCACGACCGTCTCGAGACGTTCCACCTCTCGGAGATGGCGAACAGCACGTTGGAGCAGGCGCGCGTGACTTCGATGATGCTCAGGAAATCGGGAACCATGTCCTGGTGCAGTGGATCCCGCAGCGCCCGCCCCACACTGTAGATGTACGCCAGGCCCGCGATGAAGACACCGTGCAGCGTGATCCACGAGTAGTTGAGCCGCCGCTTGCGGTGCAGCTCGCTGTACGAGGAGATGGATGCCTTGGCCGCCTTGAGAAGCTTCATCAGATCCGGTTCGCCGTCGTCGTGGGGTCCAGCCACCATGGTTGGGTGGGGCATGTAGGGACTCGGCCTGTAAAGGAGGAGGATGGCGTTGTTGAAGACGGCGTTGTACCACTCTGGCGTCAGGAAGCTGGACGTGTAGACTTTCTGGGAGGAGGAGGAGGAGGAGGAGGAGGAAGAGGAAGAGGAAGACGCTGATAGCCGGAGATGCTTGGTATCCTCGTACCACGCGTGGATGGCGTCGTGGAATTGCCGCCGGATTTGCCGCTTCTTGGCTATAGGCGAGGCGATGCCCTGTCGCGAGTTGTAGAATAGACTCAGGATCTGGCCCGAGATGCGCCGGATGCGGATGACGTGCAGGAAGGGGGAAGTGGAGGAGGGGGAGGAGGACGACGACGACGATGCGATGTCGACGGGGATAGGGCGGTGTGGGGATAGGTCCTCGTCGTCAAGAGGGGACGGAAGCGGGACATCGATCTCCTCGTCGCGGATGCTGACGGGCCGGCCGAGGGTGAAGCTGACGACTCTGAAATAGACCAGCACAAATTAGTAAAAGCAACTTACTGGTGCAGCGGTCTCGGTCGGGTGCCTACCTGTCAAGGTTGTACAAACACCAGAAACACCTTCGCCGCATCTCCTCCTCCAACGAGATAGTGCCGGCGGTCTCGGTAAAGTTCTTCGGCCCGCTGAGCTGCCTGTGCTCGAGGTGCAGCCCCAGCTCGAAACACAGTCGCGCACCGACGCCGATCAGATGCCAATTGCTGGCGCTCGTGTCGCTGAGGCTGCTGAAGATGCCGTGCTGGGAAATAAGCAGGATGGCCCGCAGAACCGACAGGCCGTCCATGCTCATGACGGCCTGGACCTTGCTCTGCGCCATGGCATAGTACGTGCTGGCTCCCGCCGTCGCCGCGCCCTCGAACCGGTTAAAATTGGAGCTGCCGATCGCCAAAACCATGTCGAACACGAAGGCGTCGTACATGTTGTCCTCATAGTACCCCATCTCGCCGTAGATCCGGTCCACGGTCGCCATGAAGCTCGGCCGATGCAGCAGCGGGAAGGTGACGTGGGTGTGCTCGAAGTAGGCGTCGATAAAAGGTGCGGCGACGCCGCGTGACGGGAAGGCGGCGTCGGCTGGCGCGATGTGCACGGGCCGGAAGCTGCGGTCGTCTGAAGGCCCGTGGTCCGTCGACAAGGACATGCCGCTCTGGGCGCTGATGGCCCTGCTGATGATGCTGGCAAGCCCCATCCCGCTGCTCGAGCCCAGATAGCGCGTCTCGCCGGTGGCGATGAGGGAGAGATAGCCTACTTCCAGAGTGAAGACGTCGTCGACCTTGCTGCTCCCGGACATGGATGGCGTGTTTGTGTTTGTTGCTGTTGCATCGGAATGAGCCTGTTGGGAAGGGAGAGACATCTGGGGGCTGCTGGCCGGAGCAGCAACACCTGCAGCACCTGTAAATGGTGGCAGCATGTCCGGCGGCGGGTTAGCCCCTTGAGGGGTCGGCGCAGGGGCTGGGGTGGGCTGGGAATTTCGAGAGTTGTTGAGAAGGCGGCGAAGCCTCCTGTTCTCCTCCTTCAGCTCCTGGGCCATGCTCTCCATGGTGTCGAGGTAACCGCGCGGCAGGTTTCGCTGCCGCAGCTTGTCAGCGTGGAGGCAAGGGGCGCCGGCTTTCTCGCACGCGCCGCACTGGGGGATGCGGCGGTCGCAGCGCGTCTTGCGGGTGTGGCAACGGTCGCAGGCCTGCATTGTCGCCGCCCTTCTGCAGCAATAATTTGGTTCCGGGTATGTGTGACAAGCTCGCAGATTTAGGCATTCGTCATCTAAAGCTCCAAAAAAAAAAGAAAAGGGCGAACGGGCGAACGGGGGAAGAAGGGGGAAGGGGGACGGAATTCCATTGGCGCCCGGGTTGCCGGGATCAAAGTGCGGGGGAAGACTCCACAGCGATAGAAAAAGAGGGGTTTCGGGCTGGGGGGGGTTGAGCCACAAAGCATGTGATCTGGGGTTTGCAGACCAATAGGGGCTGCCACAATTACCACGATCCGCAATAATTATGGTATACATATACATACACCCACTTCAAGCAATCTTGGAATAGCAAAGGCAAGTGTCACTCTTGCTCTAACTACTCCGTATGGTCAGAACAAGCGTTCCCTTAACTATATATTCCAAAATCTCTCCCCTCACGAGATAATTACATCATCGTAACCGACAGACAAGGATACCCCACATGATCGTCCAGTCACACCATGTCCATGCATTAGCTTATCTTTGTATTTATTTCCCCTTCCTCAAGTCAACATCATCAATCAAGGCTTAAAAACCACTTTTCTCGCCTGATACTTCTCGAAGATCTCATACCCGTGGCACGCCTTGTCCAGCGGCATTTCATGCGACACAATTGTTGCCACATGCTTCCTATTCTTATCAAGACACTCCAGCGCCTCGTCAAATAGGGAACTGATCGCTGCTCTCCCAAAGCTAACCCTGTTCCATTGCCCTTACTGTTAGCAACTTTTCCATGCAGAGAACACCCAACGCCATGCCTAGACTTACGTGACATTCTTCTGATACGCCTCATTCGCCGTAAACGGCACCTCCCCATGATGAAAGCCCAGCGACGAAATAACCCCGCACACTCTGACCAGCTCGAACGCCGACCTTAGCGCCGCCTTGTTCCCCACCACCTCGACCACCGCGTCGGCGCCCCTTCCCCCTGTCGCCTCCCTCACAACCTGTACCACATCGTCCCGGCCAAGCTTCAGCGGTATCCCGCCCATGTCACTCGCCTGCTCTAGCCGATCGTCCACCGCGTCCACGGCAAACACGGTCCCGGCCCCTTGGGTCTTGGCTGTCAGCAGAGCGCACAGGCCCACGGGCCCGCAGCCCAGGACCACGAAGACGGCCGAGGCGAGGTCCCGCGTCCCGATGGTGGTCCCCGGGAGCAGAGGCTGGCTGAGGAAGCTGGTCGCCCGCGCGGCGCCGTAGTACCCCGTCGGGAAGATGTCGCACATCATGATCAGCAGCGAGTCGTCTAGTCCGGCGGGCTTGTGGTGCAGCGTGCCGTCGGCAAAGGGGACGCGCACATACTCGGCTTGGCCGCCGTCGAGTTGCTGCGTGCCGAAGGCGAGAGAGTTGGAGCATCGGTTGCCGAGGCCGTGCTGGCAGAACCAGCATGTTTGACTGGGGGCGGGGATGCTGTTAGGGAGGGCTTGGGAAAGGGGGTTGAGGGGGGAAAAGGGAAGGGGGGACTTTACCAGACTGCAGCGAAGACGGAGACGACTTTGTCACCGGGCTTGAAGGTCTTGACTTTGGGACCGACGGATTCGACGATGCCGATGAATTCGTGGCCCTGGGGAAGGGGAGGGTGGTGAGTTGGGTGAGACAGGGGTTTAGTATGGAAGGATAGGATAAGGTGAGAATGATACCATTATATGGCCAGGCTTGGTCTCCTGGTGGCCGCGATACATGTGCAGTTCGCTGCCAGAACGACATGTCAGCCAATTGGACTTGATCCAATTTGGGGCGTGTGAAGCAATAATTACCTGCCGCATAACCCCGCCGTCTCAACTTTGACAATCGCATCCGTCTCATCTTTCAAGACTGGTTTTTGCCGCTCTTCTAGCCTGACGTCACCGGGTCCGTGGAATACTATCGCTTTCATTGCTGTAGATGGGGGTTTGGGTTAGTTCTCTTGGTTGTGGTTGTTTCTACTCGTTGAAAATGAACACCAGGGTTCGCAGAAAAATCATGGGCTTTTTCTCTACAAAATGCATTGACTTTTCTGTGGCAGGGACTCGGAAGTTTCTTTTCCTTTTGTTGGAGACTTCGGTCGTCCGGGCATCGCAGGCCGCTTTCGCTTCGGGTGCCCCACTCGCATTTCCCAAGATGCAGTCTCGTCCCCACTCACACTTCCCAAGGTGGAGTCTCGGCCCCACGCCTAAGCCTCCATCGGCCATCGCCGAAATGGGGTAAAGGGGGGTGCGGGGGCTCGGGGTTTTCGGCGCACCGGATCCACTCCCCTTCCTCCACAAGGGTCCGCAAACATCAGGGTCAGGAGCATCAATCTCATATGGGGAGACAGCGACTCAGCAGCCACAATACCACGTTGTCCGGAAACCCCTCCTTCCCCCCCCAAAAAAAAAATTTAAACTCAGTCCTGTACGAAATACTACCCTTGTCGTACATCAAAGTTCAAACCATGTCTCCAGTAGTAGCAGCCCTCTCGCCCAGCTCCTACGACAAGCTCTTCATCAACGGGGCCTACGTAGCCTCGCGCTCCGTCCAAACGCTTCAGCTGCGCAACCCCAAGGATAACTCCCTGGTCGCAGACAAGGTGCCCATCGCCAACCAGGAGGATGTCGACCTGGCTGTGTCCCATGCTGAGGCCGCGTTCGCAGGGCCTTGGAGTCGGTTCTCGGCGGCCCAGCGGTCGGCGTGCCTGACGAGGCTGGCGGATCTGATGGAGATGCATCTGGAGTCCATTTTGACGCTCGATTCGCTGACGACAGGGAATCCGGTGTCGTTGATCCCGACAAGAGAGAAGGGGTATATTCGGGCTTGTCTTTTGTATTACGGTATGACCCTGCATGGTCTTTGGAGAACTCAAACCCTGAGGGTGCCGGCTTGCTGATGGTAGGTTGTATTCTGCGTTGCAGCGGGATGGACGGATAAGCAGCGGGGGGACTACTTCCCTGATGACGACGGATTTGTGAAGCTGGTGCGGCATGAACCGTTAGGGTAAGTCGCGGAGGATATTTCACGAGTCATCAACCTGCCGTCGCTAACAAGTGTTATATTGGCCAGTGTTTGTGTGGCTATCAATCCGTACAATTCTCCGGTAGCATCATTCATGCTCAAGGCCGCGCCATGTCTTGCAACCGGAAATGTCCTCATTGTAAAACCGTCCGAGAAGTCTCCGCTTGGCTCACTGGCCGTGTCCGCACTATTTGAGGAAGCCGGATTTCCAAAGGGAGTTGTCCAAGTCCTCAGTGGTGATGGTTCCACTGGAGCTTTGCTTGCGAGGCATATGCGGGTGCGGAAGGTGGGTTTGGCATCGGGCCGTGTCCCCCCCCCCAATGCTGTGACAGAGTGGCTATAGCTAAGACCCCCGGCAGATCAGCTTCACCGGGAGTGTTGCGACAGGCAAGAAGATTCAGGAAATGGCGGCTCAGAGCAATTTAAAACGAGTCACTCTTGAACTCGGTAAGTAATCTCCTGGAGTGCGGCAGAGGTCAAACATGGAAGGAAGTTAATCGAGACCTCTCCTATCAGGAGGAAAGAGCCCCGCCGTCATTTTTGACGACGCCAATCTCGAGAATGCTCTGACATGGTAACCAATTCTCTCTCTCGCGGCCAAAACATTTGCCCGTGGACATTAATAATAGGTATTCCCGCAGGACCATCAACGGCATCCTCGCCCGCTCCGGCCAAGTCTGCGTCGCCGCCTCCCGCTTGTACGTCCAAGAAGGCATCGCCCCCTCCTTCATAGAGGCCTATAAATCCCGCATGGCCGCCGCCGCCTCTCGGCTCGGCGACCCGCAGGATCCCTCAACGACTCTGGGTCCACTCGCCGACTCCCTATCCTTCGACAGGGTGCGGCAGATGGTGTCCCGCGGCGCCGAGGAGGCCGAGCTGGTGGTCGGTGGCCGCCAGCATGGCGACAAGGGCTGCTTCATGGAGCCGACGGTGTTTGTGAACCCACGGCCTGACGCCCAAATACTGAGGGAGGAGGTCTTTGGGCCGGTTGCGGTCATCGTCACGTTCAAAACGGAGGACGAGGTGATAGGATTGGCCAATGATACTGAGTTCGGGTTGATGGCCGGGGTGTTTACGAGGGATGTGGGTAGGGCCATGAGACTGTCGGCCAAGATTGAGGCGGGGGTTGTAGGGGTGAATTGCATCAGCGTGGTAAGTGCTGAACGTTAGGCTGGTAGAAGGTCATTCTTTCCACTTACTGACTTGGTGGTACTAGATGAACATGCAAGTTCCATTCGGCGGAAAGAAGGCCTCGGGGGTTGGGAGAGAGTTTGGGGAATACGTGAGTTAATGCGTACCCTTCCCGATACCGATGGCGAGGAATTAACCGTGCTGTTATAGGCGTTACGTGCGTTCACCGAGCCAAAGACGATATTGATCAAGTAAGTCCTCTCTTTGTTACACTATGAGTTGCGAGTGCTAATGACAAGTGCAGCATGAATGGCTAGGCTTGAACACCGTCGGGGGGAATATCGTCCATGCGATGGCGGTTGGGGGTGTAAAATGTAACAAGGATAGAAATTAGATATGCTAGACTTAAACTGGAAGCTGAAAATACCTATTGTTTCCCTATCAAGCATAGACACCATCCAAGAACCATGCTCGAGATGCATTGCCGGATTCCGCTGTTCGGAGATCCTTCCCGTATGCAATGCAAGGTGGAACCCTCCTGTCAGACTAGATGATGACTTCCAAGATCTAGTCCGCATTGTGGCCTCGGCTCTTCCCGTTCGGCAATTCTTTAGTGTCGAGTTGTACCTGGTCACCACAGGTATACTGACACCCAGACGGCGAAGGCCGAGGTTGCCAGTATGCCAGAGATCCGGCTCCTTAGTACGTCCGAAACCCACCTGTATGCGCTAGTAACCTACACACACCTCCCTCCCGGGACTATCGGAATTGCGGGTCCAAGGCCGTTTGGCAAGTATGATTATCATCCTCAAGGAAATACACACATCTAGTTTAAAGACCCCGAGCCCTGGCACGCACCACCTATTTCCTTCCATCCCACAAGTACCAAACAGACAGAACACCACCCTCTCTACAGCAATGGGTTCCCACGCGGCCCCCAAGCGTCCCATTGTCATCGGCAACGTCGCCGGTGCGATGGAAGACTGCCCAACAGCGATGTACACCCCCCTTCCGAGCCCCCGCAACATACTCCCAAGCCCCCCCCGCATCCCCCCGGGTCCTCCAAAAGTATCATTTTGCCCATACACTAAACCTCCCCCTTCATCTAGGCATCGCATGGTTACCTCGGGCCACCTCGACGCCATCACCGGCGACTGGCTCTCGGAGCTGAACATCGCCTGGAACGCAATGCGCAAATACTCGGACCCCACGCAAGGCTACGAGGTCGGATTTCTGGAGCAGCTCGAGTCGAGCATCGACGTCATCGCTGCCAAGGGGATCAAGGTTGTCACCAACGCGGGGGCTCTCAATACGCCCGAATGTGCTAAGAGGGCCCGCGAGATCTGCCAGCGTAAGGGCCACGGCCACCTCAAGGTCGCCTATGTGGCAGGAGACGACATTTCCGACAACGTCAGGGACAAGGTCACGCAAGGCCAGATGCGCCATCTGGACCATGCGGATCGGACACTGGCGGACTGGGGCCATGAACCGCTATGCGGCGTGGCCTACTTTGGCGCATGGGGCATCGTCCGCGCGCTAAGGGAGGGCTGTGACATCGTCATCTGTGGGCGGGTCACGGACGCGAGTCCCATAATTGCCCTGGCGGCGTGGTGGCACGACTGGGGATATGAGGACTGGGACAGACTGGCGGGGGCATTGGTTGCCGGACGTATGTATTATTCCGTCTTCTCTCCCGCTTGCCTGGTTTTCCGATGATTTTGTAGTGGGAAACTCTTTTGCTGACGGCCGATGGTGTTGCAGACCTGGTCGAATGCGGGCCTTACGTCACGGGCGCCAACTTCACCGGTGTCCGGCCGCAACTCGAGGGCATGGTAGACCTGGGCTTCCCCATCGCCGAAATCGCGCACGACGGCACAACCATCATCACCAAGCAGCCAGGCCACGCGGGCTTCGTGGACCAGATGAACGTGCGGGCGCAGCTCCTGTACGAGATCCAGGGTAGGCAGTATATCAACTCCGACGTGCTGGCCGATATCGGCGGCGTCAAGATCGAGAACACGGGCGAGAAAGACCGTGTGCGCGTTTCCGGCGCCGTGGGCGGGCCACCGCCGCCAACAACCAAGGCTATTGTCGTGGCCATCGGCGGGTACCAGGCCGAGGCGACCTTCTACATGAACGGGCTCGACTTGGACGCCAAGGAGAGGTTCATGCGCCAGCAGATTGAGCATGTCTTCAAGGACGCGAACTTCTCGGAGCTCAGCATCGAGCGGTACGGGTCCGGTGCGGCGAACCCGAGCAGGCAGGCGCTGGGTACGGTGTCGATCCGGGTGCTGGTAAAGGGAAAGACGAAGGAGGATATTGGGGAGGATGTCTTCCGGAAGAACATATACGCCTTGAGGATGCAGTTCTATGCAGGTGAGCCTCCTATCATACAATGCTGGGGAAGACAGACGAAGAAGCGGATTGGTTTCGGCTAATAATTCTGTTTCGTGAAAGGCTACCACATGTCCCTCGATTTCCGGACCATGACCCCCAAAATGTTCATGGAGCTGTTCCCCGCGCTCATCTCCTACCAAGACCTCCCCCACCGAGTCGTCATCGACGATCAGGTAATCGACATCAAGCACCATGGAATCACCGCCCCGCCACCGGATAAGCGGCCCAGCTACGAGACAGCAAACCCCATCTCCCTGGAGTCGTTCGGCTTCACCTGTCGCGTGCCCCTGGGCGCCGTGGCGCACGCCAGGTCGGGAGATAAGGGCGACAACTGCAACGTGGGCATCTTTGTTCGCTCAACGGAGGAGTATAAGTGGCTGCAGTCGTACCTTACTACGCCAAAGATCAAGGCTCTGCTCGGCGAAGACTGGAACGAGTCGATCGCCGTTGAGAGGTGCGAGTTCCCCCAGATCCTGGCAGTCCACTTCCGCTTCTTGGATTTCCTGGGCGGCGGCGCGGCGAGTAGCGCCCGGATCGACATGTTGGGTAAGGGTGTGGCCGAGTATCTTCGGAGTAAGGTGGTGGATGTCCCAGCCAAGTTTTTGAGTAACCCCATTTCGCTTGGTTAAGGTAGGACGACAAGGGAGTCTCTTGAAGTCTCGCCGTACATAGCACCTACTTAGAAGAGAATATATTGCATCATTAGGACTGCGATCGTCTTGGCTTTCGTACTTCCTAGGATTGGTGAAAGGTGTGTTTTGTCGTCATGTTTGGTCTTGGGCAAGCTATCAGTGGCGTTCCGAGTCGAAATATCTTGCTGACAAGACGATAATAATAATCATGATGATGATGTATATCTAAGACCAATAACTCAAATGATTGTATGAATATCCTAGCTCTCGTTCTAGCACGCAGTTTATCATGACTTCATCCAAACGGAACGAAATGTGCCCACGAATACACAACACGATATGGATTCAGGCAGCGATCAACAAACGGCGGGACATTCCTCTATCATATCCCATCGATATACCATGCTACGTCCGTTCCCTCCCCTCCCACATCCGCCTCCGTAAAACCATTCCCCAAATACGCATACCTATTCGCCGCCACGTATTTCCACTCATAGTCCTGTCACCACCGCATCAATCAGCAATCTTTAGCCTCTCCCCCAACCTTCAAACCCGATCTCCCGGGCCGGGGGCGGGGGGACTTACCTCCCATCTCGGATTCAACAGCACATCAAAGAAGTGCAGCCTTGTCCCAGGCCACATCATGATGGGACCATCCGGTCCGCCTATCTTGAACCATGACCGACACGGCGCGTTCCACACTGTCCTCTTGAGGAACAACTCGCGATGCCTTCGGAATTCCGCGACAGCCTCCTCCTTCGGCACCAGCGACCGGATTCCCTCGCGCTGCAACTTGCGGATTACCACATCCAGATGCCGCGTAATCGCCTCCACGGCGGGAATGACGGAGCCGTGGCCGTAGGGTCCGAAGGGGCCGAGGATCACTTTTTACCCGCCATATTATTAGCCCTTTTTAATTCTTCCCCATCAAGAAGCTACTCTTGGAGCTGCTAGGGGTGGGCGCAAAACTCAACTGAAATAGTTCGGAAAGTTTGGCGCCATGACACTAATGTACGTCTCGGGCGACTCTCGGAATTCGTCACGCATGTCCACCCCGTTGGATCCGACGATAGGGTAGCGCGGCCGGAAGGAAACATCAAACCCCGTGGCACAGATGAGAACGTCGAGCTTGTGGAGTTCGCCGTCCTCTGTGACGACCCCGTCTTCGGTGATCTCTGTGATGCCGGAGAAGGTCACCGTACATTTGTCGGAGGAGATGCATTCTAGGTACCCGTTGCCGGGGGTGGGACGCTACGTTAAGAGGCAGTTAGCCTTTTTGAAGGTAGAAGACGAAGAATGTTTGATAGGAACGAACACGGCAGCCGACGGCAAAGTCAATGGGGATGAGCTTCTCGGCCAGTTCTGGCTTGCGTTCGAGGCGTCTGATCATGTCAGATCGGGAGAACTAGGGGGTTATACATTAGTCTGGGGATTATGGTATCCATGAAACCAGAATGTGGACAGACCTTTTCGGCCTCGAGCTGCTCAGGTGTTCCTTTGATCATCTGGATGAGAAGTTAGTAGGACTAGACCTCTCTGCTCGTTCGGAAGCTCATACCATGGCAAAGTTTTGGTTTATCTCCTTTTCGACTGCTTTCCTGTATTTCAGATACTCCTCTGGTTTCTCGGCAAATTCCTTTTTCTGTTCTTCGGTGTCTGCAGTGAACTTAGTTAGTCCTTCTGAGAGTTTCCCCACCCACCCCTTCTTTTCCCTCTTGAGGGAGATCACTTACAGTCGATGTTTGCACCATTCTCCCCTGCAAAGGTCGAGGCAAACCCTGAAGTAACCCAAGCTCTCGACCGGATGAAGCACTTGATGTCTTTGACGTCTAACAGCGATATCGTCGTTAGACATGAAGCCAACGGTCGGCGTTGAGGGACTCACCATCATAGATGGCAGGGATGACCTGGACGGCACTGCTCCCGTTGCCAATGACACCGACAGTTTTGCCAGCAAGATCGACTGACCTGTCCCAAGCGGCCGTGTGCACTCGGTTTTTGAATTTTTCGAGGCCAGGGATTGTTGGCCACTTCCAGTGGCTGTGATTATTTCGGCGTCATTAGTGACTACTGCAAGCCTCCATGTAAGAACGCGACCCACTTTAGTACACCCGTGGCGTTGATCAGAATCTCTCCGTGATCATAGAACGTGTCGTTGGGGTCGTCCCCGCGCTGTATCTTGACGGACCATTGCCCTTTGTCGTCGTTCCACCAGGCCCCGACGACTCGGTGATTTAGCTTCACAAATGAGTCAAGATTGTAGTGAGAAACTACATCATTGAGATAGCCCAGAATCTCCGAGCCGGTGGCATAACTTCTCCAGTGTCAGTGCCAGTCCGATGAAACGGACAAAAGGGGTAGGGGAGGGAGAGGTCGCTTATTTACTAGCTTGTCCAGTCTGTCTTTGGATGCCAGGAGAACTGATAGTTAACAGCAGGCTAGGAGCAGATGTGAGCCAAAGAAACAAGAGTAGAGAGGCTCTTCAGGCTCCTATTTACAATGTCACAGGCGCAACCCGGATATCTTGTCCACGGTTATTAGTCACTCGTCTTTTCTAGTAGGAACAAATGAGGCCGCCTCACATGTTCTCGAACCAAGTCCCCCCAAGCTCTGCATTCTTCTCGTAGATCTGCAAAGCGATGTTGCTGTTCTTGATTGTCTGGCCGAGCACCCGTGCAACGTTGATGCCAGAGACACCAAAGCCAATGACGAGAATTCGGATGGGTCGACGATATCCCAAGTACATGTCCGGGATGGTGTAGTCCTCGCCATTTGCCTGGCAATTCTCGCCATTCTCGGCCGGAAACTCGGTGTTGGCGTGCGGGACCATGTTTCGATCACGAGGACGGAAAAAAAAATGGTCAGTAATTACACAGAATCAGCAGTCGACTGAATTGAGTGAGAGTCTGAAGGCAGCAACGGCATGAAAATCACAAATCTCCTTGTTCGAATCCTCCAATTGAAACATTCTTACCTTTTCTACCCCATCACCCCCAACCTCGGCATCCAAATTGTGGTGTCGCCATCCCGACCCGGACGCCAAGGGGAACGCGGACCATTCCCGAGAACGAGACCCACAATCGGCATTGGCCGTCGGCGTGCGCCGAAACGGGAAAAACGAGCTAACAAAAACTTTTCCGACACATCCCGGTAGTTGTGTTTGTTCACTCACATGTTGAATAGTTTCCTGGAGAAACCCGGCCGCCCCGCAGACCGGCGCGGGGCAGAGAGCAAGACTTCAGGCGTAAACTTGAGTACGGCAAAGGGCCAAGTTGTAATTATGAGGGTCGCAAATTAACTACCAGCCTCCACCTCGTCATCCCTCTTCCAAACACTGGGTTGGGAAAGTGCAGCAGCAGATATATCTCCGGGCCCGACAATCTTAACAAGGCCCCTCGAGAGTCATTACTCCGATCATTCACCCCTTCATTCGTCCCAAGGTGAATTCCTTGGCTTGCAGGATGGCACCAAGCGCAGTTTCCCCGTCGCCAGAGCCCCCCTCTACTGTAGGGACGGCTTCCTTGGACAGCCAACCCTTTTCCAAACCCCTACATCTGGAGCGCCAAATGAAGATTATCTGCATTGGGGCTGGCGCATCCGGTCTCTGCTTCGCGTACAAACTGCAGCGGTCCTTTGAGAACTTCGACCTTGTCATATATGAGAAGAACGAGGACATCTCGGGAACGTGGTACGAGAACCGATATCCTGGGTGAGTATAGTACTTGATTGGTCACTCTTCTCATGGCAAAGCTATGCCACATCCCTAGAGAGGACCCGGCTGACTAGCTTGCCGAAGGTGCGCCTGCGATGTGGCCGCCCACAATTACACCTTTTCCTTTGCTCCCAAGCCCGACTGGTCCTCTGTGTACGCGTCCAGCGCGGAGATCTTCGGCTACTTCAGCGACTTCGCTGGCAAGCACTCCCTACGGCGATACATCCGGACCTCACACAAGGTCACACGCGCGGAATGGAATCCCTCACAGGGCCAATGGACCGTAGAAGTGACCAACGAGTTGACGGGATCAGTATCCTCAGATTCCTGCCACATCCTAATCAACGCCGGCGGCATCCTCAACGCTTGGAAATGGCCCTCCATCCCGGGTTTTGAGAAGTTCGCTGGGCCGAAGCTGCACACGGCCTCGTGGGACGATTCGGTTGATCTCAAGGGGAAGGAGGTCGGGCTCATTGGCAACGGGTGAGCTAGCACCAACCCCCTACTGCCTTCTCAGCCAACTAACCAATATCGCGCAAGATCCTCGGGCGTGCAGGTCCTCCCAGCCATTCTCCCGGATGTCAAGAAGATCACCCATTTCATCCGCAAAGGCACCTGGGTGGCCCCTCCCCTCCGCGGGCTCGTCCAGCACAAGTACACACCCGAGGAACTTGATCGATTTGCCAACGAGCCGGATCTCCTTCTCAACCACCGCAAGAAGTATCAGAGCAGCACTACGGGTGTCTTTAATCTCTTCATTCGTGGCTCCCAGACCCAGCAGGACGTTCGCGCCTCCATGGAGAAGCACATGCGCGACCGCATCAGCGATCCCGTCCTGCGGGACCGGCTGATCCCCCCGTGGAGCGTCGGCTGCCGGCGCCTCACCCCGGGGATCAAGTACCTAGAGGCACTTCAGACAGAGGAGGTGCAGGTTGTCATGGGCGGGGTGAAGGAGATGACGGCGCGCGGCGCCGTCGACGTCGAGGGCAGGGAGCATCCCTTTGATGTGCTCGTCTGCGCTACAGGGTTCGACGTCTCCTTCCGCCCGAGGTTTCCACTCCTCGGCAAGGAGGGAAAGAATCTCCAGGACGTATGGGCCGAGGAGGCTATGGGATATCTCGGTCTAGCGGCCCCAGAGATGCCGAATTACTTTATGTTTTTGGGGCCGAATTGCCCGATCGGGAACGGGCCCATCTTGGCTGCAGTTGGTAAGTTTCTCTGCCGGGTTGGAATAATAGTGGGATGAGATACTAACAGCTGGTGACAGAGGCACAAGCGGATTACATGCTCCGATGGTGCGACCGGTGGCAGACAGAGAATATCCGGTCCTTCACGCCCAAGTGGGACGCAGTCCGGGACTTCGTCGCCCACACAGACAAGTACATGCAAGGCACAGTGTGGACGGAGGACTGCAGCTCGTGGTACAAGGGCAACAGCGTGGCGGGGCGGGTATCGGCACTGTGGCCGGGCAGCACGCTGCACTACATGGAGGTACTGTCGACGCTCCGGGCGGACGACTTTGATCTCGAATATGAGGGCAACCGGTTCGAGTATCTGGGCAACGGGTTCAGCCTGACAGAGCTGGACCCCACCTCCGATTGGTCATTTTATATTCGTGAGGAGGACGATTCGCCTTTCTTGAGCAGGGGCAAGCAGAGGAGAGTGATGAATAAGAGTGGGAGTCAGACTAGCACCGAGTTCAAGGTTATATGAGTGGAGGAGATGTATGAACCATGAACACATGAAATAAATAGATGTCTACATTTTCCATTAAGACGTGCTCTCATTGTCGTCTTGCAAACATACAATGCCGAAGTTAACATACGAGGCCCTTATAATTAGCTGTTGCCTTAACGTTTATGTTAATTATGTTAGGTAAGCTGGTCGAGCGATCAACAGCTAAACAACTGCATCAGAGAAAGTACAACTAGAGACTCCAGCTTCAAGTTTATTGTCATCAAAGACCAAGTATTTTAACGGTCAATCACCACATAGTTATTCCCCTGTTCCCCCAGGCACTCGCCCTCCAAGTTGGTCAATCCACTCCACCATTGCCTCCAAATACCGAACAGATGGCTCCAGCTCTGGAAACGCGTAAAATGCATGCGGCATTCCCGGATATATCTTGAGTGTCACATCCACACTACCGTCTCCCGGTTAGTACACTCCTTCCAAAATCAAGAATGGTTCCTTCGTCGCTCACCCACTAGCTCTCAGAGATTCCGCATATGCAAGCCCCTCATCCCGAAGCGGATCCATCCCAGCTACCTGCACGACTTTTATTTCCCACGCAAGCATTAGCTTCTCTGAGACAACCACACACCCTCTTCCCTATCCCCGGGGTCTGAACTTACGCGTCGGCGGCAACCCCGCCAAAGACGCCGCCAGAAGCGGACTTGCACGCGGATCCTCCTCCTCGCCCGGGAGGTAGTTGTTCCAGAACTGCCGCATCCTCGCCGCGCTGACCATGGGCGCGTCCGCGTTCTGTGTGTAAGAGAGGTACTCGTACTTCTCCGCGGGGAAGTGCTTCGGGTGGCAAGTCACGGGGATGTTGAGGATCTGGCCGACGATGCCGGCGACGTTGTTGTCGCGGGCCAGGTGCGTGAGCACGGTGCACTGGGGTTGAGTTGTCGTGGGTTAGTTGGGGAGGAAGGAGTGGTGAGGAGGAAGGGGGTGCGCACGATATTGGCGCCGGCGCTGCCACCGCCAACGATGATTCTTTGGGGGTTGATGGCTAGGGAGTCTGCGTTCTTTTGGCACTGGATTTGGGACTCGTTAGCGGAAATTGTCTGGTGGACCGATGACAGTTGTGTCGTGTGTACCCATAAGAGCGCATCCAAGGAGTCGTTGAGGGCGTATGGGAATGGAAACTCGGGGGCCCTGATTCCGTGTTAATTAGTGGTCGTAACACATCCGGACCTCAAGCGGTCATGAACCGCTTCGTACTTTCTATAGTCGACGCTCACTACCACTGCTCTGTTCCTTGCCGCGATCAGTCGATTTTGGCACTCTTCTGTCTCCGGCGTGCCAACAGTCCAGCCTGTACGTTCACTTAACCCAACATGCTCATATTCCTGCCGGTCATGGGGATGGGGTTGATGCCGGCCTTCTTACCTCCTCCATGTACGTTGAAGAATAACAGATGTTCTTTCCCGAGAACCGCAGGCTGGTAGATGCGGATTCCAACTTTGGCGCCATCGCGTACGACTATCTCCTTTTCCCTGATGTTGATATCTGTTCCCAAGACAGGACTAGCGGCCGGGATAGGTGGCGGGCGATAAGGAATTTGGCGGAACTCTTTGATGGGAAGACTGTACAGCTCATTCATTTTCTGCTCGACTGCCTTGTACCTGGCCGCAACCTTTTCCCATTCCGGATGCACATTTGAAAGGTGGGCGAAGCGAGGCTCACCACCCTCGACTATATTTTCGGGCATAGCTTTGAACTTAGGAGAGACTACTCAACGCTGTCAATAGAGCTTGTGAACCTGTCACGGAGGCCGTTGTCGTTTTCTTGGGATAGGAGCGCTCCACGTCAACCAAGTATCGAGGTAAATTGATGTACAGTAGGTTAGTCAGGAGTGGTACCTCTTACCCCGATTCCGGAATCTCCTGGCTGGATGATTCCCGCCATGTGGGGTGTGGGAATTTAGCGCCGAGGAAGGAGGCTTAGCATTCGGTGATTGTCGGGATCCGGATTTGGCCCGATGTTCGTCCAACCATCCAACCACCATCTAAGCTCCACATTGTTCCCCTAGTCTCGGGGGCGGGGAAGCGGGTCAACCTCACCTTCGGCAATTGCCGTGTGGCACCATCCCGCTTTAGGGCCAAACACGGGAGTGCCCCATCCAGAAGCCGAGGACAGCATGCAGGAACCCCCAACCTGGAGATATACCTACCTAGAACACCATGACTTCTGAGCGGATATCATCATAGTCTTATTCGTCTGAAACTTGAATCATTCCTCGCCAAAGCAACCAACCCCTGATTCCCCACAGACACAATGTCGGTCCCCGTTTACAAGGACAATCTTACGGAGACGACGTCCCAAGTAAATTTGCAGGACCTGGTCGGCAAATCGGTCATCGTGACTGGAGGTGAATTCTCCCATCGCCAAACCCCCCCCCCCCCCCCAACCACCCCCCCCCCGCGGGACAGTCAGCTAACATACAAGAAAGGGGCGAGCGGGCTAGGGAAGGCCTACGCCAAATCCTTTGTCGAAGCTGGGTGAGCCTCCACGCCAGTTACCATTGCAAGGAGACTGGACAACCAGGCTGATACGGACAGTGCCTACGTCACAATCGCTGACTACGACGAACGAGCCGGCAAGGAGACCGAGATAGAGCTCGCAGGGTACGAAGTCTCCCAGCCCAAAGACAAATCCACTTCACCACGTTTCCCTCCTAAACTTGTGTGAAATCTACAGCAAAGCCCAATTCGTCAAATGCGACGTCCGCAAATGGGAAGATCAAGTCGCCGTCTTCGACGCCGCAGTCCAGAACTCGCCTCACAAGAGTTGCGACATCGTGATCGCCAACGCGGGCGTCGTGGGCGCCGATGATCTGTATACTCTGCAGGGTACGCTTCTCCCTCCTTCCCCCCTCCTTCCGTTCCTTCACCTCTTGAAACGCCTGCCAACGACATAAAAGATCCCTCCCAGCCGCCCGTGAAGCCCAATCTTCGGACACTAGAAGTCAACCTAATCGGCATGGCCTACACCACCAAGCTGGCTATGCATTACTTCCGCCGGCAGCCACTGGCCGCGACCCGCGATCGGTGTCTGATCCTCAAAGGCAGCATCGCCGCGTACGCGGATCAGCCCGGCTCGCCACAGTACAATGCGTCGAAATGGGGGGTGCGGGGCCTGATGAGGAATCTGCGACGGACAGCATGGAGGGAGGGGATTCGGGTGAACCTCGTGGCGCCGTGGTAAGTAAATCACCGAAATACTAATTATTATAGGATATTTTAGACTTTGATAGCTGAAGATCTTTTCTGTTGCAACAGGTATGTTCGGACGCCGATCCTTTCGGACGCGATTATCGAGTATCTTCAGGGGAAAGGGGTCAAGTTTGCGACGGTCGAGGATTGTAGCGCTACGATGTTGAGGATTGCGGCGAATAGGGATATCAATGGTAAGTCCACCCTTGAGTTTCGAGGAGAAAGTGCTTCACGACTTACGAGGACTTACAGGCAGGGCATTTGGGGTTGTGCCTCGCGAGGAATCACCGTCGGGACATATGGATCTAGTGCATGATGACTATCAGGAAGGAGATTTCTTGAGGGGGTGGGAGGACATTGTCCTGGATACTGCGCAGTCTATTGTGGACTTGGCATGAGTGGCGAGATTTGGACCATCAGATAGCAACGATATCAGACCAGGCTAGTTAGTTCGAGGGCAATGTATCAGAATTAAGCGTTAGTCATATCGTAGGGAGCGAGTTGTTTGGTTTCGTCAGAAACCGTACGCAGACAACGATTGCCGAGCACAAATTAGATTGTAGCCCGTTGTTAAGTACTCTACATGTTACACCAAACTTGGTTCGATTTAAATGTACTGTACAACAACATGATTCGGGATCTGTAATCTGGGATTCAGTAGGCAGCTCAGCTCGTAACTGACACTCGACCTCTGAAATAATTACCCTGTGGCTGGCCTGCTCTCTGATATGCCTGCGTAGAGCGGGAGGTTGCCTGATTCCCAGCCGAATCCGGTTGTCCCGGTGACCGGCATTGACCGAACTCGGCCGAGCGGAGTGGTATGACCAATGGGTCCGAAAGCGCCACCAGCGTGCCAACTTAACCGCCCAGTTCCATATCTATCATCTCACCCACCCCTTACCCTTTTTGCCGCCCAAGGCGGAATTCGTTAGCCACGGCAAAAATACTTCCAGCAAAGATGGCTGATCAAGGTTCCCCTCATGCACAAGCACCTCCCTCAGAGCCGGCGCAAACTCCGGCGACCCGGACGATCAGAAAGCGGGCGAGACGAGCGTGTATCGCGTGCCGAGCCCGCAAGGTCCGTTGTGATCTTGACCGGCAAGGCACGCCCTGCACCAACTGCAAGCTAGACGCGGCCGAATGCGTCGTGAAGCCGCGGGCGCGGAAGTGGTAACCTTTTTCTTGCCTAAAGAGAGGTAGAGGGACAAGAGCTGAAAGAGTTCCAAGGATACGAGCCCAGAAGCAAGCAGCAGCCCCCCTACTGCCATCTCCAGAGCCCGTGGTCACCTCCGCACAGACACCAACCGATCTGCTATGGTCTTCCGAGCCAAATATCAACGACACCTGCGGCGAAGTCGACGAAGTCCCGGCCTATGTGACATGTCAGGACCTGCTCGGAGGCCTCAACGAAGGTCCCAATTTAGACCTACAGGCACCCTGTCCATTCCCGACAATTGTGCACGAAGCAGACTTCAACTCTGGTCCTCCCGCATCCAGTGCGCTTAGTCTTACTTAGCCCCTATTCCCATATTCTCCCTATCCCCCTTCCCTGATTGACACCACCGTCTTAGGTTCAGCACCATCTCGACCATTCCCGGCCACCATCGGCGATGCGTCCATTCTTTCGGGCCACCCCTTCATCGAGGTCGACTGTCTGTGGAGTCTCCCAGCCGCGGACCTGGCCTTCCTAAAACTACGCGGCTCCTTCCAGCTCCCGCCCCGACCGGCCCTGGACGAATTTGTGGAGCAGTACTTTCTCCACGTCCATCCAACCCTCCCTGTCGTGAACGAGTCGGACTTCTGGGACAAGTATCTGGCCCCGGATGACTTGTCGCCGGTGGGGAGACGAATACCACTGTTTGTTTTCCAGGCTATGCTTTTCATAGCTTGCCCTGTAGGACTGCATCCTGTCATTGATTGGTGGTGCTTTTCCCGGTGGACGCTGACCTGCCCAGTTCGTTGCCCTATCGACCCTCCGCACGCTTGGGTTTTTGTCTGTTCGCGACGGGCGTTCAGAACTGTATTCACGAGCAAAGGTTCGGTCAAGCTCCTAAAAGTCAACACGGCAAAAGCAAATGGTTCTCACTCTACTCACAGGCCCTCTTCGACACGGAATGCTACGGCAGTCACGTCGCCGGTGCGCAGGGCGCGCTGATGCTGACCTACCATGTGCCCACAAGCAACGACAAGATCAACACTTACTGGCTAATAACTGCCATACACCTAGCCCAGACCGCCCGAGCCGACGAATACGACATGATGGACGACGGCTGCGAGGACAAGGGCATGCTGAAGCGGCTCTGGTGGTGCTGCATTCTCCGCGACAGGATCATGGCGCTCGGCCTCCGACGCCGGCTGCACATCCGCTCCACCGACTTCGACTTCACCCAGCCGGGTCTGGACGAAGGGGACTTCGACTCCGAGATCAGGGGCTCCAAGGTCTACGACCCCGCCAGAAAGCAGGTTCTAGCGCAGCTCGCCGTCTCTCTGTGCGACCTGGCCGTGATTCTCAGCGGAATCCTGCCAATTGTGTCCCCCGCTCGACGACGAGCTGCCAAAGCAATCGATGGGCTTGTCAATCAGGAGATGCTGGAAACGTATGCGACGAGGTTGGATCTGTGGTACTGGACCGCAGTGGGCAAGTTCCAGACGCCGGAGCATATCTTTGGCATGGACGGCTCGATCACGCTGTTTACCAACATGATCTACATCTACTACCAGTAATTATGTCTCCTTGACACGACAGCTTAGATGCGATCCAAATCTAACACACTCTATCTAGCACAGCCAAGGCGTCCCTCTGCAGCCACATCATTTTCACCTCCTTCACAGCCCCAAGCATCCGGGATAGCCAGGCCGATGACCGCCTGCAAGCTCAAGCGGAGTTAGGCAAGTCGCTCCGCGGCATTACCGACGGCCTGACGGAGCTGGCGCAGCTGGGTCTGGTACGATATCTGCCCAATACCTTGTAAGTAGCCTTCCCCCCCCTCATCGCCTCCATTCTCCATTCTTCGTGTATTGACCATCGTCCCAAGCGTGGCCTTCTCGGCCTTCGCCTTCGTCTGGCACATCCTCGACGCCCAAGGCGCCCGCCGCGACCTGGGCATCTACAAGGACGTGATGTGCCTCTTTCGGAACCTGTACGAGAGCACGGACGGCATGCTGAGCTGTATCGGGCGGCTAGTGGACCACATCCGTCTGAACGAGACAATGAACCTGACGGGCGGAACGGGAGGAGGAGGAGGACTGGTTATCACGGAGCGGCAGACGAAGACCCTGGGGAGGGACACATGGGCCGATTTGCTGGTCATGAAACCAAGGTCGTATCTACGGATCGTACTCATGGTAGACTTCTCCCTGTCCATGGGACGGATGCCTGTTGAGGCAGACTTCCCTGAGCAGTTGAGGGTGGCGTGAGGAAGAAGGTTGGAGGATGGGGAGGTGCTTGGTCGAGGTGAGGTATGCTGTTTAGCTGCAGAATACCGTTAACGAGATAATACATCACCACATCAGCATGTGATTAGTCGAGTGAGCATCACCGAAGACTGTCTCAATATCTGGAACTTAGCAATGCGTGACAGGTACGGAGGGAATCTGCTGAGGTTGGAAGCCGCATTGCACCATGGCCGCTCTCCATTACTGCTTCTTGGGCGACTCCTCCAGTTCATTTCGAACCCGTCAACCGTCCAACGCCTAGTTCCAAGTGGATCCAAGGCTCCCGTCTTTTTGCACGGGATTCGCCATGGTGGCATGCTGGTTCATTACGACAGGGACTTGCTACGACATGTTAGTGGTAAAATACGACAAAGGAGTCAAGTTATGGTCAATTATTCTTTGCAGTAGTAAATTAATTAGTAGCAATTATATCTTATCTACATATGTCTGCAGATATTCATACTAATTAAATGGACATAACCAAACTCATCTTATACGCCTTCTGCGATCGAAGTCTTTGTATCTTTCTCCTTCGTCTCCGAAGAGCGTTGGTCCAAGCGGTGACCTTGGTCGTCCACCACCTCATCACCAAAAATGGCGCCCAACTGCTCCAAGGTATAGCCTTTGGTCTGAGACTCGATTAACAATCGACAGCCACGACTATCACTCCCTGGGACAAACTTACCTCCGGGAAGAAAAAGAAGACGGCCAAAAGCATGGCAACGCTGGTGCCGATGAATACGATATAGAAACCCCACTTGATGTTGGCGAGTGCGGGTGAAGCGACGGCGGTCCAGAGGATGGAGCTCAGGAAGAGGCCTTGCATCGAGAACGCGACACCTTGTGCTCTGACTTCGGCAGGGAATATCTCAGACGTGTAGACAAAAGAAGGAGCCTCGATGCCGATGGTGTAACTAAGTTCATGGTTAGAACATTCCCCGTCTTGCCCGTGCTGGGATCTCCTTACACGGCGATGATCCAAAAGATGAAGAAGCAAGCAGCCTTATTTCCGGCGGAATCAGTGCCGGCGTAGAGCTTCGTCAGAACAGTCGCGCCAATCAGACCAATGGTCACTGCCGTGTACCCCATCACTAATTTAGGTGTATATGGTCAGTATGCTGGCTGGCACTAAGGACAAGGGGTTGTGTCTAGCATACTCATCAACCGCCTGCGACCAAACCTGTCGACAACGAGCGCTCCGACAAAATTGCCAATTCCATTGAA
The DNA here is from genome assembly GCF_030411735.1 of Phialemonium atrogriseum. Classification (NCBI taxonomy): domain Eukaryota; kingdom Fungi; phylum Ascomycota; class Sordariomycetes; order Cephalothecales; family Cephalothecaceae; genus Phialemonium; species Phialemonium atrogriseum. The sequence goes on along the minus strand of NW_026848154.1, from coordinate 697,993 downwards.
GGTCGTCCAAATGCCCGTCATGACGTTGGACATGAATGGGCTGAAGCCGAGGCCGGCGTATATCACCGGAGAATATGCTAAAGCCCGACGTCAGAAATTGTTAGCAGCCCGAAGGGGGGCAGAAAGGCTTACTCAAGAGGACCACCAATCCACTGCACTGAGTGCCCATCATTGCCACGAACCCCAGAAGGAATCGTTTTCTCATGGAAGGGATTTTCAGGGCTTGCCATGTGCCGATTCTATTCTCCAGTTCCATGTCGATCTGAGCCGTCATGATTTTGAATTCTTGTAGTGCAAACGAGTTGGTCGAGTCCTCCTTGTCACGGTGGAGTTTCACCATGACCTCTTTGGCCTCTTCCGGTCTTCCGTGCGCATACACTGTTGTGGGGATTAGCAGAGGGCGCGTCGAGATGGGCGAAAAGGTAGCACCTACACCACCTCGGGCTTTCCGGCATGTAGAACAATATGCAAAACAGTGCGAAGGGGAAGACAGTCTGGATGGCCAACGGGACTCTCCAGGACACCTGACCGCCGGTCTTGAAGAAAGCGCAGCCCAGCCACTGGGCCATCATATTGCCGAATCCAAGCGCCGAACCTGAGAGGAGTGAAGTATCAGCTCAGCCATCCCATCCATAGCAAATGTCAGTTTCCCAATGCCGTACGTACCATGCAATCCTACCATGAGCCCTCTCTCGTGTGGCGGTGCTACTTCGGCCTGATAGAGTGGAATGCCTGGCAGAAGTACTCCAATGCCGACGCCAATGACCACCCGGGCAACGGCAAGCATGGCAACATCCACACAACCTGCCTGCAGTGCGCCACCGACGAACACACACACGCAGCCGAAAAAAAGCGGAGGCTTCCTGCCCCATTTATTCGATATGAACGAGTATAGGACGCCGCCGATGACAGCTCCGACATAGAGAAGGCAATTCCACGCGGCGATGACGGAATTGGCGTAGCCTTTCCCTGGCCCGGTAGTGTCCAGGCCAATGTACGTGAAGAAGTCGGGCTTTCCCAGCGTCGTAGCGAGGATGGAGATGACGTAGCCATAGGTAAAGCTACCAATGCAGGCCGCAAGGACCACCTGTGAGGAAATCAGCACAACGGCAAACACCCGTCTCGATGATTCCCGTGCTCACTAAAAGGTTATACGCAGATTTCTTCTCCATGGCGAACGAGGACTGGAGAGATATATTATCCAGAAAATTGAGACAAAAAGATACTGGTTGGCAAGTTGGGTTTGAGAGGCAAACATAAACATCCTGTCTTCTTAGTAAGGGAGGGCTATCGTGCGGACTTATATCATCTCTTTCTTAAATGGGGGAGGTCGGCTTTCCAACATGCGCGGCCTTCGCCGAAAGCTGATAATGCCCTGGCGACCTCCCCCCGCGCCTTTCGTAATCGCGTAGCAGGTCGCCCGGGTTCAGGGGGGAGATTAAGGAAAAGGCTCAAAACTCAATACGTAGTTAGCCCCTGGCAGTACAGGACTCCCTCGAATATTCAGCCGCTCTCTACCAAAATTCAATCTTCCTTGTGGGATGCATTGAAGCAATCTGCCTCCATGTCCATGCAGTGTGTGCGTCTAGATTCAAGTCCGATTCGCCACACGCCTTGGCACGCTAAGAATGCGGTGTGGGGAACCAGAGACAAGGACTCGGGTGCTCTGGCTCTGGAATAGGAGAACCGATGTAACCCTGTGACTATTTCGGTGAAGGCCGAAGCCCCACCCCCGGAGCATACGGCCATGTCTCGGCTTAGACCGAGGCCTACGCAAAGGCGATTGACGAGGCCAAGGCTTCTTCCCCCACAAATCCACTTGGGGTTGAAAAGCTAGTCCGGCGACATGGGAGCCATGCCATCCAGCCCCGCGACCCCGCGTTTCTTCGGACGACTCCCGGCAAATCCCATTACGAAGTCAATCATAGGCTGGATGAGCGGAGATGGCATGCTTTCCGGTGAACACCGATACTAGATATTGCTATGGTCCAGCGCAACAAGAGGGAATTTGCACCGTCCAATCTACGTAAATTCTTCATCCTGTCTGCCTCTCTCAGTCCTCGAACCTTCCAGCCAAGACTCGCTTTTCCTCATTCGAAGCACTCGTCATTGAAGTTCGATCAGACAGGAAAGCCAAATCTCCCTTGGCTTTCTACACAGCCAGCAAAAAATGACGCTTCTCGCCGATATTGTCCAAGTGGCAACCGCCTACTGGTTGCCCCTCTTGGGCCTCCTGTTGATTTTCCACCTTGCACGCAACTACTTCAGGCCTGCCCTGATGGGCATTCCTGGGCCATTTCTAGCATCTCTGACCGATTTCTGGCGACTAGCTCACTCTTGGCAGGGAAGGGGGCATGAAGACTACCGGTTACACCGAAAATACAATTCGCCCATCCTCCGTGTTGGCCCTAATACAGTTGCTGTCGCTGATCCAGAAGCGATTCGGGTCATTTACGGGTGGAAGCCCGTTTTCCGCAAGGTTTGTTCCTCTTCCCCTCTCGACCAGCCGATGGTCAACTGAGGACAGACCCGCTGATAATACATCAGACGTTTATCTATACAACCCAGTCTCAGCTGAGCCCTTCAGGCGAATTGGTCGAGAACCTTGCTTCTATCATGGATGAGAACAAGCATACCACCTTGACGCGGCCTGTGGCAAGCGCATATGCCATGAGTACCCTGGTCGAGTTCGAGCCGCTGGTAGACTCTACCTCGCGGGCCTTCGTTAGGCAGATGGAGGAGCGCTTTATCAAACAGGGCAAAGCATGCCCGCTGGATCGGTGGCTTCAGATGTATGCTTTTGATGTCATGTAAGTCATCCTCGGCAGCATAATATTCGTCACTATCCTCCTGACAGGGCTTTCCAGTGGCGAGATCACGTTCAGCAAGAGGATCGGTTTTCTCGAGACAGGGGAAGATGTGGACCAAATGATGTATCATACCTCCCGGTTCATGGACTACACTGGCATTGTAAGTCTATCCGACGAAGCCGGCAAACACCGCGATGCTGACCTGACCCCGAGATCGGCCAAGTCCCCGCGCTCGACTGGTACTTCAGAGTCAAGAACCCGATTCTCCACCTGCTCAGGCCGACTAGCAATATTCTCAACTTCACCCTAAAGCAGATTCGCGAGCACGAGTCGTCCCCTGGAGGACATCACCGAGATTTGTTGAGCCGGTTCCTCGAAGCCCGCGACAAGTTTCCGGACATCATAGACGAGGATCTGCTCCACGATTACGCCAATACCAACGTGGCGGGCGGATCCGATACGACGGCCATCATCCTCCGAGCCATGGTCTACGAGTTTCTAATCCAACCGGAAATCTATGCCAAATTCCTAGGAGAGATCAAGACGGTCTTGAAGGCGCGCCCCGATGACAAAGATACTGACGCCCCCATTTCATGGGCCGAGGGGCTTAAGATGACCTACTACCAAGCCTGCATCAAGGAGACGTTGAGATATCACCCCGCAACTGCACAGATCCTCCCTCGGTTTGTTCCAAAAGGCGGCGTCCAGATCTGCGGCAAGTTTTTGCCGGAAGGAACCGTCGTAGGTTGCAATGCCTGGACTGTCCATCGAGACAAAGCACTCTACGGCGAGGACGCAGACATCTTCCGCCCTGAGCGTTGGCTGGAGGCCATTCCCGAGCACGCGCGCAAGATGGAGGCCCTGCTGTTTACTTTCGGCGGCGGGAAGCGGGCATGCGTGGGCAAGAACATCGCGATGCTGGAAATCACGAAATTTGTTCCGGAGCTCTTCCGACGTATTGAATTCGAGCTCGTCGACCCTTCGCGGTACAACGTCTCCTCGACTTGGCTGGCCGTTCAAGGTGGCTTGGATGTGAGAATGAAGACCCGGTCTCCCAGCTCCCTTCTCGAGGACTAGTCGGGGAAATCACAAGGACAGGAAGCTTTTCTAAATTTCAACCTGGGCGGGTAAAGGGCTTTCAAGTAAAGTGCGTTGCTTATTTAAAAGAGATGGCTTATGATGTGCCTAACGTTTGTATAGCTTTACCTACTTATTTAAACCACAGGGATTGTTGGGTATGCTGATCCGGGCTTTCATTGACGTTTTGGGCATCAGGATTACAGAATGCATTCAATCCTATCGGCGGAGAGATTGTAGCCGCGTGGCAGGATGATATCTCTGTCTTTGTGGTTCGGCCGGGCTGGAAGGAGGCGTTGTAGTTTAAGCTGAGACGAGGTTCATAGGCTCTGAACGAATCGGCTAAATGAATTCTACTGGCTTGGGACTAGACTGGGGCAAGTACTGTACAATCCTGTGCCAGCCAGAGTAACCGTCACGAGGGAGACCCAGCTTACAATCAGTAATGGTAACTCGTAATTAGGGGATCCTGAGAAGTCATCACCATGCAACTAGCTGCTGTAGGGGCATAGCATAAAGCTCCGCGGTTTGAACCATTTCTAAACTACAAAAGCACAGCCATTCCTTGTGCATTCTTGCCGACGCCCAAGGCCTGCAACTCAGCGTGCTGTACCTGCTGCTTGCTAATCACATCCAACACCGCCACCGCAGGCTGCGTCGTGCCGTCACCAGGGCTCAAAGCATAGAGAAAGTTCCCCGCAACTTTGAGGTCAATCAAGCCCGGATCGCCGTTCGCACTGAGGTCCACAGTTGCCACGACACTCGCATCTGCCAACGACATCTCCACTACACGATTCACGCCAACATCCGTGACAAACGCCGTGTTGGTCGCCAGAGAGACAGCGGCCCAACAGGTAGCTTTCTGACCGTCCAGTGCCGTCTTTCCCTTGACAGTGGCAGCGCCAGTTGCAAGATCCACAGATAGAACCGCCGCTCCGAACGACGCGTCAGTCACAAAGAGGTCGGTGGAGCCTGGAATTGTCGAAGATCCGAAGAGAACGGCAGTGCCGTCTGGCGAAGACGCTGTGCCTTGTGCGCTAACAGCAGCAGCTGCGGCACCGAAGCGTAGACCATTCGCTTTCGCCTGGACCTGGAAGGACGCGAGGAACCCAGTATTGTTCTGGGCTGGATCGCCCTTGACGGTGCTGAACAAGGTGTTCTCGTCGTTTGAGAAAAAGACTTGGGAGACTGTGTTCGTCGGTCCCACTGGTGGCGTCGTTTGTTGCAAGTCGATTACGCGAAGACCATCCATGGCGGCCATGCCTCGTGCAGAAAAGGACGTGCATGAGATACCGGCTTTTGCACCAGATGAACCAACGCAGACCAGTCTGTTCTTGTCCGACGCAGCGACGGTGTTGGGGAATTCGCCGAGTACCGCCACTGGCTGACCAACCATGCTGAGCCTGGTGGGATCTGCCGGGTTGATCGCAAACATGCTGACGGTGTTGGAACCAGCATTGACGGCAAAAAGGTTCTGGCAGGAGAGACGTTAGCAGGTTACACGACAAGGGGTAGCCTGTAGGGAATTCTTCTAGTGGGCCACGTACACTGCCTGCTATAGTCAGGGCCGACTGCGACACCAGAGCATCCGGGGCGGCAGGCTGGTTTGTCGCGCCATCGATAGAATTCGCACCTGCACCGCCCGTTGCAGTAAATGTACCGGCGGCCGATAGCAGGCCATCAGCTCCGATTGGCAAGGCAACAACCGCATTCACCGCGTCGTTGGTGATGAAGTAGATGGCCTTCCCAGTCGCAGGATTTGGTCGGACACCGGTGCGGCAGGCCGAAGCTTCCGGCACTATCAGCGCCAGGAAGAGGAGAGACGTCGTAAATACATGAGCATACATCGAGTCTGATGAACAGAAAGAACAATGGGAGACGGGGAGGAAGACAGTGCAAACGAAGCAAAAGCGATTGACAATCCAGCTGCCGAGGTGATGGGTGCGGAATAAGACCGAAAGAGCGAATGAATGCTTCAGAGAAGGGAGTCGACTGAATATGTCAACTGACAATGCTGAATATCTGAATATATATGTTGCGATAGAAATCCACAGTCGGAAACTGCCGGGTAGAGGTTCAATTCCCTCCCGAGCATTTAGGGTAGATGAAGTCGCAAACAGTTACTGTTTTACACAGTAGATAGGAAATCAGAATTTCCTTTTCTGGAAGGTAGGGGGAATGTTCCAAACAAGCAGATGAATCATCCCTACCGAAGATGAAGGTGGGGGATGGTCTGGTTCTGGTACCTGGAGTAATCAAAATTCCCTATTCCTGACTTAAAACTCGCGGTAATCAAAATCTCCTAATCTGGAAAGTGGGGCAGGGTTTCAAACTCAGGGTCTAAAGTAACCCCTGCAGACCAACAAGGATGTGCTATTGTAATACAGGCGCACACAGCACACTAACCACCGAAGAGACTCATCATCTCCGGACAGACATCGAGCCCATTGGAGAATCCGGTAAATGTAACCCCTCCTTCCTTAGGTATTTTGTACTGAAAACGGGTGAAAAGCCTGAGGCTATTTCCCCCATGCATTTGCCTAGATCAGTCCCTGTCCACATGTCATGCAACTTTAGGTGGTGCGAGTTCAAGAGGGCCAAATAAAGTGGGGCGTGGCACGGGTAAGATTGTCTGTGAAGGATGGTTTCTTTGAATTTTTGTTTGCACTTTGCATCAAATGCGCCGAATATGGCATCCCGACCCGTTTCCAAGCCAACTATGTGTTCTCCTTCGCGACCAATTACGGAGCAAAACCGGCGTTTTCCGCTGGACACTACAAAGGACATCTCATTGATATCAGACCATGAGCTCACGCGGCTGTTCTGCACAGGCCCTGTTCTTTATGAGTTCGGAAGTAGCAAGGTTGTCCGATTGTTAGAAGATCTCGTCATCAAAGGTGGTGCCTGCATGACGCGCGGGAAAGTCGAGACACAAAAGATGGCCAGTGGGAGGAAGCGATGGCGAACCCTGGCATGGGCCATTTTTCACGCACTATGGCGCCGGTCCCTTTCCGACTCTGTCAGACATGGAAGATTGGTATTACCACAAACTAGACGTCTGTCTGAACCTACGCCGTATCCCACCAGACGCCCCTCGGTTCCAGTTTGATACGTTGGCCCTAACGCACCAAGATATTGTCCGCCCCTCGGAATATAATCGTCGAAGAAAACACAGGTCGGTTGGCCTTGATCGATCGGTCAATGGGAGGAGTTTATCCTGCCGGGTTTGAGTATGCAGCGTTGTCACACCAGTGTCTTGGGGAGTGGGATAGTCAATTTCGGGAGGCTGTGCTGGCGGAACTGCCGGACGGGGATGACAAGGTGGCGAACCAGTTGAAGAAAATCGCCTATGGACTCACTACGGGTGCTTTTCTTTAGTGTCTTTCCAGTCCGATTTTGTGTTCCATTAAAACACAACCTAACTCAGCGCTTGATACCTTAGTAACCAGTGACTCAACAACAAAAAGAAAGGGAAGAAGGGCAGAAGGGACTGCACAGAGAGTGCCGCCGTCCTTGGCTACCTCGACGTTGTACAGCTGTTAGTGGAGAACGAAGCTGATGCACTCCACCTCCTCATAGGGTTAGTCCTCCCTGATCAGACGGCAGCGATTGTCAGCGTAGATGGGACCGGACGCCTTCCAGCCATGGCCTGGAATTCCTGGAACGAGTACGGCTGCAATATCAATGACGATGGCTTCCACAAGGTCGGCCAACCGTTGGTCTCGTTGGGCCTAAGCGACCTAGGCTACCGATATGTCAACATCGACGACTGCAGGAGCGACAAGCAGAACAGACGGAACCTAACCACCAAGGAGATTATACTGCCCAAACAATTCACTCGCTCGGGCTGAAACTGGGAATATACAGTGATACCTCCTTGGGATTGCCTAACTATCTCGCTCTTTGCAATACTAACTAACCGATGAGGTTCGAAGGCACCGACACCTGCGGAGGTTATGCAGGGGCACGACTGCGATTCCAAACTGATGAGAAGACCAGAATTTCCCCTTTGGTACTCGTGCCCGTCCCCACTTTATTTGGGCGATTCCCCGATTTTCGTCCACAATGACGCAACAGTTCCGGCGAAAAGGGAGGTAGCATCTGAAACTGATCTCGTCAACATTTCTGGGATTCTCAGAAAAGCCAGGGGTTAAAGAGCAATATTAAGGCGGCTTTTAAGTTCTCGGGAATTAAAGATTGGAGCCTAGGGTCTGTGCAGGCAACGTGCTACCGGGCTGGAGGACATATTTTCTGACAGGTGGCAGCACTCTTTTTTCCGCTATTAACCCTCACCATGGGGGATCGGTTTCGCAATCACAGAAGCGGGAAATTCCGATAACTCAAGTCGCACAGCATTGCCGCAAACCCAAGTCGCAGTCCCTGGAACACCAGCACCCAGCTCATCCCGGCAAAGTATGCCTCGGCTGGAGATGGAGACTCCATCATTCACTGTTGCTTAGACGGGACGGTCCCTACGCCGTCTCGGAAACAATCTCTGACAAGACGATGTTCTTTATAAAGCTGCATTTCCCAGGATCACCAGGTTTGTATAATCATAGCTTCATAATTCCGTCTGCCGCGGCCTGCCTTTCGTTCCTAGCCTCGTTTTGCAGATAATATCTTCCTCTGCGGCTACTTAGGTTCTTCCCTCTTCGACGGTCACACCGGTCCCAGCCCCATCCATTTCCAGGAAGGAGGAGGCAAACAGTTCACCAAGATGCAGTCCTTGATGTTGCTGGTGTCTGCACTGGCTGCCACCGTCCTTGCTGTCCCGATGTACCCTGAGCTCAACATGAACGCTGTCATGCCCCGGGAACTGGATGACATGACACACTATTTCAACATGCTAGCAAGCAAAGTCCAGGTAAGCGAGGACATGTCGTTCGCCCCGGTGTGTGATGCGTCGAGGATAGTCATGCCGTTATGTTGGTTCCCGTTAAAAAAAAAAAAAAGCATCCGCCTGGCGTTCACTAATGAAGAACCCAGTATCACCAACACCACTACCACCCCCCAGTCCAGGACTCACCCTCAAGCACGTCGCAGTCGGTCGGGGTACGCAAAATTACACATGTGACACGACGAACTCAACATCAGTCCCGGTCAGCATCGGAGCCAAGGCGACGCTCTTCAATGCAACTTGTGTGGCGGCCACATACCCGGGCCTGTTCAGCTTGCTACCCAAGGTGGTGTTGGGGCTCAATCTGGAACCAGGCGCAGCTCCGATAAACCCGGCCATCAGCGGCCAGCACTTCTTTCTGGCCACCGGGGTGCCCTTCTTCGATCTCAACACGCCCGCCATGCAGCTGGGCGAAGCACACTGTGCCCTGAACAAGTCGATCCCGGCGCCGCCGAATGCACCCCGAGGCCGCGTCCGCGAGCCTGCCGTCGTCTGGCTCAAGCTGCTGACCAAGAACGGCACCACGGGCAACCTTCAGGAGGTCTATCGGCTGCAGACCGCCGGGGGTTACCCCCCCGGAGACATGTCGGGGCATGCCGGCTGTATTCGAGCGTCAGTATGCAGCCGAGTAAGTTCCTTCTTCCGACCTCGCACTTGCCTGATTTGATCAGATGAGCTAATTATTAGCCTCAGATACTGGTTTTACGTGTCGTAGAACAAAAACATCAATGGAACGTGCTAGGAATGATTGGGGCTCGCACCAGTGTTTACTGTTGAAGGTATCAGGGGGTCTGGACCCACTTTTGTCATGCCCGAATCTCGGCACCGGGTCCGGCCTCGGGGCTCGGCTATTCACGGACTTTCAAGACGAGAACTCGTCCAGATCACAAACTTCCGGACTACCACCTCACAGCTGTATAATTATATGTAAATTAGGTCCGACCTCTTCCCTTAGACAGGTTTATTCATCTCTTCTTCACCGCTTCAGTACGTGACCAGAATTGCCTTGAATCCTAAGTAGATGGAATCCAGTGGTGAGATTGTTGGCAGTTCACCACCTCCAAGCCCTGGTCAAGAAGATGGCAATTGCCCAAGATCAAGCAACCTTCCGTACCGATAGGATGGCAGTGAGAGAGGTGATCGGGAATGGTCGAATGTATTTAATCTATCTCTGCTAAGCTGACCTAAATAAACCAACTTGAATGGACAAATCCGAAAACAAAGCGCGGAACAGCCAGAGTAAAAATCAGCCCAGAGCAGAAGCCATATGTCATCCTCATGATGTAGCAAATCCACGGCGACAGCCATTAGTGGCAGATGAGCAGGGTCAAAACGCCCGTCCAAGCATCAGTGTCTCGTACACCACATTCTGGAGGAACACCACCTGGACCACAGCGCCGAACCTGGAGTTATTGTTAGCCATATGCGCGATGCAATGAGGTACTCTCCCTCTACGGTATGGAAGCATACCCATGACACTTGACCGTGTCTCGCAACTTCTCCGCCAGCTTCCGCAAGGTTCGTACGTCGAGCCCACCAAAGTGCGGCTGGGACCGGACATAGCTCCATGCTTGTACCGGCGTGACCTCACCTTCCGAGCACACGCCTGGTGCAAGATTGAGCAGACGGTCGAGTAAAGCAGCCGGAGCTTCCTCGTATGAGGGGAGGACAGGTTCGTGTGATTCGGACGGGGGTGAGGGAAACGAAAACTGCAGCTGCGCCGAGGTTGTCAACGCGTGGCCGGTTGGCTCGTGAGGTTTGTTTGGATCTCCGGCGAGGTGTCCTAGACAGGGATGTTCTAGCCTTTTTCAATGGGCGTTGGTTAGTGCGGTGTATGTACAGTACAATGCAAAGTCTCCTTTCCTTTGCTTGCCACCTTGTCTTCGGGAAGGCGACGACTTACGTCAAGACAAATTCCATGCCCACCACCGCTGGATCAAGTTCGCAGAGCCGGGTGCCATCGTGACAAGGGGGCACGGACACTTTCAAATCCCCACACCATGGTTCTGCGCGTGTTGCAGGACTATCTCGGTAGTATCTCTGCACGGAATGATCTGCTCGGTCTTCAGCAGAGGCGTAGTCGCTCAGCCAGTCTGGTAAGGCAAGCTGCGGAGCCGCCTCCCGCGGAGTATTTGCGGGCCCGGGAAGGTGCTCCGGGGTTACACCTGCGGCGTTTTTGCTCCGTCCCGCGAGGCGAACCGGGTATGCTGTGTGGACAGGGGGGTTTCCAAGGGCGCTCGCAGGCTCCCGGCCTGCCTCCTCGTGCACATCGTCGTATGAGAAATTAGCTGGAAGAGGTATCCCGTGTTGGGATAGAACTCCAGTGAGCATCTGGACAGTGTCGTGGAGATGTTGAATCTGGCGCATCAGATTCGCCTCGCTGGCCCGAGTCCGTGCAATCTCTGCTTCGAGAGACTTCGTGTAGACGTCCTTACGATCTCGGTAGGATCTGTTTTGGAACGGTCAGCTATGTCAGGGAGAATGTGCGAGCACTTGCTGTTGAGCTCGCCGCAGTTGAGCCCGTCGTTTCTCAACGGGGTCCTCTTTGGGCCCTGCCCTAAAACGTTAGCGCATCGTCGGAACTGGGATGAGAGAGGCCGGGGCATCGGGACGGAGAGGCCGGCTACTGGTCGGATGCATGGCTACCCTGCAACACACCTTTTGGGTTGAAAATCCGGAAAATGTTATTACTCATCGGAGCGTAGTTGAACGAGGAAAAATCGGTTTTGCTTCGTCCAAGATTGGCGGGGAGATCCAAATTAGGAGTGAGAGGGCAACAGGCCGTATGAGAGGGCGAAGGGAGACAGGCCAACAAAGCTTTGCTCGAGAAACTAGCTTGACGGTGTTTCGATTATTATTGCAGGATGAGAGTTTTGCCAGGTGCGATTTATCATCTATCTTCCGCGACAGGAGTTGAGACCGACCGACGCCTTGGGAGAAATGTCCGTGCAATGATCAGGCTGGGGCTGATCCTTGCATTGACATTGACACATGGGCCTGTTGCCGCTAGACCCCAATGCAGGACTGGTGCCAAGATCGGCTATAATGCCCCCCCGAGAATCCTGGGTTGCACCGTTTCAAGTCTCGATGAGAAATCAGAATTTCCTATTCTGGTAAAGCCCTGGCCCACTCCAAGGGCGAGAGAAAGGCCACCACCTAGCATTGCCAGAATGAAGCCCTTTCAACTGTAACAGCAGGATAATGACCTGTCAGCTGAGCTGACATCAACAAGTATTGCAACGGAACCATGGTCAGAGAGCCGGCGATTATGTTTACTTATTTATCTCCCCCGTTCTGCCCTCTTGGCTTTCATACCTGGCCCTTTCAGTCGTCGTACCTCTTCTTATTTTTGGCCCCAAGTCTTTCACTATTCCCTTCTTCTCTTCTTCCGTTCATTTGGCGCAGTTGCGAGCCTGGAAGCTTTGCAACATGTTGTCCCTATTTTTTTCTGCCGCGCTTCTCGCATCAGCTGGCCTGACTGACGGCGCCGCTCTCGACCATTCCAGAGCCAAGCCCGACCTCGGCCCTCACCTCTTCAGACGGCAAGACCAGCAGAGCTGCTTGAAAGGAGACTTGATCCAAAGTGCCAGTGCTCTGACGGGCCAAGTGTCTGGTACCTTGGGAATCAAACCAGGTCAGGCTGCGTCTGCAACGTAGGTACCCAAAAACGACAGCTTGGAATACTTATGTCTTTGTTGGCTCACATACTCTAGCGATGGCAACAACTTCATCAACTTCTGCGACGGCAAGGAAATTACCAACGGCAAACAAATCACTACTGGGTCGTGCAACGGCATCCCCATGGGCAATATCCCCGCCGTCGGTAACATGATCTCGGCGATAATCACCAACCCTCAACCAGGCGACAAGCTTACCTCCGATACCACGTTCAATGTCTCAGTCCAGACGGTTCATCTCAAGGCCGGCAACTTTGTCAACCCGACGACCAACTACTACACGGCGCCCCAAGACCTTGACAATAACGGAGACATCATTGGCCACTGCCACGTCACCATCCAGGACATCGGCGCGCTGGACTCGAGCACCCCACCCGACCCAAGCAAATTTGCCTTCTTCAAGGGCATCGATGATGCCGGCAATGGCCAAGGTCTTTTGCAGGCAGTGGTCGACGGCGGACTTCCACCCGGCACATACCGCGTCTGCACCATGATTGCAGCCCAGAACCACCAGCCGGTCACCATGCCCGTCGCCCAGCGCGGAGCTCAGGACGACTGTACCAAGTTTGAAGTCCTCGCTGCGACAGGGTCCGGGCCTTCTTCCTCGAAGAACCAGAAGAATGGCGACATGACGAAAAATCAGGACCAAGAAGGGTTTGTGGAGGCTGGAGATGGTGTGAACGACAACCAGGGCCAGCAGGGCCAGGGCCAGGGACAGAAGGGTCAAGGCCAGGGACAGCAAGGCCAGTGTCAGGGACAGCAAGGTCAAGGTCAAGGACAGCAAGGTCAAGGCCAAGGACAGAAGGGTCAAGGTCAGGGGCAGAGACAGCCAGCACAACAAGGAGGACAAGGAAGAAAAGAGCGTCAGAGATAATGAGCGAAATAGGCAGCAGGTGGAATGGTACAGGAGACTCAGCACATGTTTAGGATAGTTGGGGAGCATCAACAGCTCCTGGATGTTACATTGGTTTCTTTGGTACTAGTGGCCTTATGAGCTAGCTTATGGCGATGTGGAGGCGCATCAATCGTTTATTCTTATTTATTTTGACCAGAAACTGGCCAGAATCTATTCCGCAGTGTCAGGATCGTGTTTTATGGGTTTCCCAATCTCCGAGTTAGATGATCCCCTTACGGCCCCGCCCCTCTCCTTCCGGCCTGATTTAGACCGTGGCCCAGATCATTTGAATCCCAGGCAGACGACTGCCCTTGACAGTGTGAGTCCTTCCACATGCACCTCAACCTATCATGAAAACCAGAGATGTGAACAATGCCACCAAAAATTCGGGATGGGCATTAATTGAGGCGGGCAATGTTCTCGTGGCGGCGTTGGTGGCTGCCGGTGACGCCCCGCCAGTGTCAGTTGGCGATGATCCGCCTGTTCCGGCTCCGGTTCCGGTTCCGGCTCCGGTCCCATGTCCATCCTCATCAAACAGCTCTGGGAACCTCCGCATCGAGTTGGCATCCTTCACGATCCAGTGCTTGATGACCGCAGTGCCGTTCTCGATTGCTGCGATTTGGTCGTCTGTGCAGGTCCCCAGGTCGTAGACATAGCAGAACATGATCTCGGGCTCGGGCAACTCGTTGCGGAAGGCCAGCGTGTCGGGTGGCCCCTCGGTCGCGTAGCTAGCGTTGGCGGCCGTGTCGACTTTGCCAGTGGCAATATCGCGGTTGAACAGCGCGCGCGTGAAGATGGCGTACGCCGTCTCGGGCTGGTACGCGGGAACCTCGTGGCCGGCGTCGTAGACGCGGCTGAAGGACAGGTTGCCGTACTGCCGCACCTGCCCACCCACGTAGCTCTCGTTGGCCCGGATGGGCGCGTACCCTGCCCCGGCAAAGTCGTCCCCGCCTTCCCAGTCGATGGCCAGGCTGACGGCCTCCCCACCGAACCAGTTGCACGCATAGTCGCGGTCGCCGTACACCAGCGCCACCTTGATGCCCCGCTCCAGGAGGTAGGCCAGGTCCTCGAGCCAGCCCGGCCGCGGGTAGTCACCGATGCCCCGGAACGCCGAGGAGACGGCGCCGTTGGACTGGGTGAAGTTGAGGGGTACGCCCAGCGCTGCCTGCACGTGCGGCTGGTTCAGCCAGCCGACGTAGAAGGGGAAAGTGAAGGGGTCTGGGTCCTTCTGCCCGATATCGTAGTAGTTGCGCCCGGAGTAGTTCAGGTACCCGTCGCGGATGTTGGCCGAACACCAGCTCTCGGCAGTGGCGCAGACGTGGTTCACTCTTTCGTTGATCCCCGTGTTGTCGGGGTCGTATTCAATCGCCAGAGCCCGGCATTCATCAATCTGGTCACGGCACCCTCCCGGTCGAGTAAAGGCATCGGTCATGTCCTCAAAGACGGATTGGTTGATCGTCTTCAGGCCATAGGTGTTGTTGTACGCCTGCTGTGGATAGGATGGCCACTGGACCTTGCGATCGATGCAGCCATTGATGATCAAGAGGGTATCCAGGTTAAGGATATGCTGCGTGCCCTCGGTGCCGTTCCAGGTCCCATTGATGATTTTCTCGTTCTGTTCCTGGATGAACGAGGCAAAGCTGGGCCCATACCGGCCCCCGTAAGACTCGGTCGCGATGCTGATGCGCGAGTCTTTGGGATGGTACCCCGGAAATTCCTGGAACCATACCTGGGCAAAGTGCCACATGGCGATGGCGGCATTGCGTGTGCCCCGGGCCGTGGAGTTGCGGTCTTGGCTAGGATACGTTCCGACGCGAAACGTCGCGTTCTGCTCCCCAACCTCGGCGTTTTGATGCAGAATTTCGATCTCGCCCGTGACAAAATTGTTCGTATAGTTTGCCAGTACATCATACGAGAAGCCGACCTGGGTAGGCTGGTCGAGGAACAGCATATTCACTGGGCTACGTTAGTCCTGTGACGGTGGCGTGGGACATATTAATTCCTAGCCGGGGTTGATCACTGACCCTCGTTGTTCCAAGCCCAGGGGTTCAACTTTGTTGAGTTTGAGTCCGGGTTGACATGGCAAGGGCCGTTCTCATCGAGGAGCCCTAGCATCGAACTGGACCCTGGCCCGCCATTTAGCCTACACTTGGAGGTCAGCTCGCGATCCGAATAGGTACAGTACATGAGTCTCAGTAGTCCACTCACCAGATACTGAGGGGGGCATTTGCGGGGTCTTTCCGTGATTCAAAGAACCAGAAGAAGGTGTTGATGGGGTAGTCATTCTTCGACCCCAGATCCTCAAGGGCACCAGGAGGCAGATGGATATAGCCCGAGTACGACTTCACGCCGGGTGTCGTTTCGCAGATGCCAGGCTGAACACAGGTGTAAGACCGAGTCCAACTTGATTGCCTTGTCAGGCAAGAACTTACCTCCTTGTAGCTGATAGTGACCCGGTCGTCGAACTTTGACTTCAACAAAGTCACCCCCTCTGGGGTAGGGGGAAACTGGGCCGTGGCGCTGCCGGCCAAGCAGCCGAAGAGGATGGCAAGCCTAAGAGAGAATTGCATTCTAGAACCTTGCTAAACCTGTAGTAACTGGGGGTCTTGGGAATTTCCAAGCGACTACTGGAACAGTGGTCGTCGCTTCGCTTCAGCGTTCTCCTTGAAGAATTCGTGACATCGCGAGTGGCCGCCGAGCCGGCTGGTCGGTCTTTTAAAGAGGAAGCGGGCACCCCTGCCGGATGCTTGGATCTCGCCATCTCGCAGCAGGATGGCCAAGTGTTTGTTTTGTGTCGATCCTCGATCCTAGTTCTGTTCATCGTCTCGGCAGCTTCCCGAATCCGCTAATCCAACCAACAATTGCCCCGCACTGTTGATACAGCACACCATTCAGGAAGGTGAATCCCCTCGCCGCAGAATTACCCCGCATCTACTTCAACACCAGTGCTGCACCTGGCCTGGGGTCCCATTGATAACAGCGACAACTTCCCTTCCCGGAACCGACGTCGCAGTGCCAAGCGATCGGCCAAAGGTTGGTGGAGCTTGTTTGTGTTGCCTCACCGAACCGCTGCTTCTTTCGGCTACGGCTTTCCGAGAAACCTGCATCGTGGTAAGTAGCTCCAATCTGGTCGGTAAGGGCGGTGCCGTACAGGCAAGAAGCGCGAGAAACAACTTTAGGTGCTTCTAAACCGGTTGGATACTCCGTGTCTCGTCTCCTTCTTCTCGCTGTCTTGAGTGTTTGTTTCGGTCCCCTATGCTTTCACACTCCCCCAAACTCTGGGTTCTTTTTCGATAGACCAAAGGTCGAATGTCAGTTGTTATATCGATCGAAGCGGGGGCGCTGCTGGTAACCTGCCATATGCCACCCGTCAGGGAACTAGCCATGACGTGAGTCTTTTGTTAAGAAGAGCAACTTTATACAGTAGTTTTTTAAACTAAAACTAAGGAGCGAACTAATTAGAGGCAGAAAAAGGGAAAAGGAGAGAAGAAAAATGGCAAGAGGGGAGAGGCAATAGTTGGGGAAGTAGAGAGAAGCGTGATATTGCTACCTATGCTAACGCCTTAGACCCCTATATTCAAGTATGCAACAGTTAGACTGCCTTGGAGTGAAACATGTCCGAGACCTTTCGGCTAGTCTTCTGAGAAGTGAGAAGAAGCCACATTAGAAACGTAAACACCGTCAGCCCCCCAGCCACGCCCAGAAAGACCCAAAAGTATCCAGAGATTACGTGTTGTCCGTCCCGGGCGTTCCAGTTTAACACGTTCATGGAGAAGATGGTCTCCAAGAGGAGGTCAGTCAGTAAAGCTCATAGCCAATGCGTCAAAAGTATGGATATCGCATACCGCGACTGAGGTGACAGGCAGGAAGAACATGGTTAGAAAGGCGATCGTTCTCATTTGATAACTATCTCGCGTATCCCCCAGAGCGATGGTTATGTTGAGCTGCGTCAATACCTGCACCTCCATATTAGAACGCTGTGCTCGATATCCTGTGCAACCGTGTGTAACTCACAGTCTGTATTGTGTGAGACATCTCCTTCATGTAGCTTTCGCATTCTTCGATTTTTCCTTGGTACTCGGCGGAGATCTCTTGGAGACGCAGCTGTATCCGTTTTCCGATGGCACAAAGGTCATGTTCCCTGGTCAGTTCGGTCTTATTGAAGAGTTCCCCGCCCATGCTAGCAGCGCCTAGCTCGGCTTGAAGTGCAGGAAAGCTAGGGAGCTCTTCGGCGAGGTTGATGATCTTCTTGAGCTGTCGTTGAACTTCCTTAAAGACTCTCGCAAGATGGTTGGAATTGGCATAATTCTCAAGCGAGTGAGGGACCTTGCCGTTGCCGCTAATGATTTCTCGTAACTCTCGCCCTCCTTCGGGGAGCCCAACGGACTCATCTACGAAATTGTCAACAACAGTGTTCACAGCTTGAACAAGTCTGGATCTCTCAAGTTCGCAAAATATTCCGACCGCAAATAGTGGATGCAGAAATGCGTCCTCTGAGTTGCGTAGCCTAATTATGATCTCGTTTCTTTGTTCGGGGCTGCATCCGTAAAAGACCCCGAGGGTTAACCCAAGTCCCGGGAGGAACGTGGCCGACAAGGCCAAATCGTCAGGCCAAGCGGAATTCATTCTAGCCGTGAAGACTGCCCGGGGTGCTCAGTTTATCATGTTACAGCATTAGAACGACAGACTCCCCGTACAAATTGCTGGTTCGTTCTCAGAGTTCTCCCTGCCGCTGCTTACGTGGCAGAAGGAGGATTCTCTCCTCTTTATTGCCCGCGTGACCGTTCGGTGGATGTGAAAACCGTCCATGATTTTTTTGGAAGGTGTCGCGCGAGAATGGTACAACTTCGACGGGCGCGTTTCGGCCCTCGACACAGGCACGGCTGCAGAGTCTGCATCAACCTGTATTAGACTAATTTGTGGCGCTATGGTATACATTGTGGATCTGGATAAATACTAACATGAGGCACAATCCTCTGGCTTGGCTAGATCTATGCTTTTGACTCGGGAGTTCCTGTCCTGGTTAGCATTAAGACCCTGGAATAGGTCAAGGGTTTGCTGAACATTCTCGAGCCAGTCTGTCCACTCTGACTCGGTCGAAAGCTCCCAGGAGCTCAGGTTCTGCTCCACCGGTCAGAAGAGGAACACCTCTGTGGCTATGTTTTCATGTTTTCTGGTGTGACGCACAGCATCGGTAGAAACCCTCCTCACTATTGTAGTCGGCCGGGTCAAATACTCAAATTTGTCAAAGTCTCCCTTGGAGAACTGCGGTTGTTTGGAAGGCCACTCCATAATATAATGACGTCGGGGACGCTTCAAGTGTGTAAGATAAAAGCAATCCCTGGGTTTCTGTGCCCCCCAATTCTCTCGAAACATTCTCCATGAGCATGGTGGTGCTGTTATCAAAGATTATGTTGCGCAGAGATGATCCTTATGGCAGGTTAGGCGACAAGGCTTGAGATTAGGCAGATAACCTGGCGCTCAATCAGGAGTCTTGATATGTTCGCGCTCCTGTTCTTGGGCATACATGCAGGTGGGCAGTGTATCTTGTGAAGGGGGGTTGTACGGAGTACATAAACGATACCAGTAATATTGTTTGGTGTGGCAGTATTCGTCCTGTGGTGGCCGTGGACGTTGACGCACCGCTTTTATGGCAGGTAACACCAAAGGATGTTCGGGCTGTGCTTGCCATCTCACTGAGACGATGAAAATTTTACACAGCATGGCCACTTGAAGGACGTTTTGGGGGGGCGGGGGGGGGTTGGAATGTTCGGTACCGTAGACCGTATGTGATATAAGAAGAGCCTTTCGTTGCGGGGAAAATCGCCACAGGGAGGCTTGTTTTGTCATGCCAACTACCCAGAGACTCCCCTCTAATTCTTCGTTCACGTCCTCGCAGTGCCGGATAAAAAAAAATGACGAAGAAAAACCAAGTCGTCAAGAATGTGCTACAAATAAAGTACACCGATGAGCGTCTTCTCCGCGTTGAACTGGATGCTAGCTTCGGGCCCTGCCAGTATACCTTGAGAGTAATAATTCCGTCTCTCCTTTTCGCCATGGTTCTGACTAGCTCTTGCAATCAGATTAGGCGCGACAGGTATATCCTCGAACTTCCGAGGAAACTCTCGCAGGTAAGCTGAGATGAATCGGCCGACAAGGACACCTTCAACTTACCCAATTTAGGAAGAAAACAAGGAGTTGATGGCTCGAATTTGGGACCGCTACATTGGACAGGGAGACTCGTGACTGGCGATGAATGGATTCGTGGGCTGATAATTGGCCTGGGTTGAACAGGAAGATTAGAATGAAGCTGCTGATAATTACACTCTCGTTTTGAAGGTCTCAATTGTGACACCATTGCCCGAATGAATGGTCTGTCTTTGCATCAACCACGCCAAAATAAGACCTGTAGGCTTGATATAAGGTGTTTCTAGGCTCATACCGAGTGTTTCGAACAGAGTTCCCGTAGGTGATCTGCAAGCTGTCTCGCGGTAAACCGTGCGTGTTGGTCGACTACCAGCATGCGGGTTTCAATCACGAGTAGCAAGTCGCGCAGAAAGCCAGCCGACCTGTCGTCTGCCTTCAACCTCTGTATCCAATCCGCAACAGAAGGCTTCACAAAAGCCTCCGAGTGATCATGATTAACCCGGAAAAAGGTATCCGAGAAAAAGTATCCCATCATGACATTGGGGTTGTCCTCTTCTTCACGGGCCTCGGGAAAAGTGAATTCCACGTCTTCAAATCCCCTCAGATACCAGATAACAAACTCCAGAAAGGTCGCACCAAGGCACCAGATGTCGAATTTTCGATTGATCCGCCCTCCCTTCACGTCACACTCGGGCGGGCGGTAGGTTCGCGATGTCATGATGTCCCATGGTCTGACCACAGAACGTGACTGTTGTCGATGATATCGGCCCAGGCCGAAATCGTTAAGGACCAAGATGCCTCCAGTTCGCGCGCAGTCGGGTTGGCCCGGAAACCACAGTATGTTTTCGGGCTTCAAGTCCCCATGTCGTCCGTAGGTTGGCTCGTTACCCCGAATGGCCGGCTGCGATTCGCTGTCATCATGTATGAGCGCAAGAGCCGAGGCGAGGCCACTAAGCTGTTGCGCTATCCAAGCCGTGTGGCAAGTGTCGGGGCGGCGATGTTTCCAGAACGAATACAAATCCGACTCGGCCCACGGGAAAACCAAGTGAAACAGTCCTCCGTTATGATTTGCTTCGAAGGTTACCAGTAGCTTGTTTAGATGGGCATTTCTTATGTGGTTGGTGCGCTTGAGGAAGTCGACTTCCCTCTTGAAAACTTCTCGATCGTTGGAGCTCAGGCTTTTCATGGCAAACAGGTGGTTGGGACCTGTCGAAGTGACGAACTAGGTATTTTTCTCAGCATTTTGGCGCAAGGTTTGGTTTGGGGCCTGTCTCGACTTACCCCGTAATCTCCAAAGTCGTAGTGGCATTCATGCAGTTGAATTTGCTTGACACCGTGGGTCACAGGGGTGTCCGGTTGCGGGTTCTCGTCGCCCGGTTCTCGTATCCACTTGGATTCTTCTAGGATGGGAAGAACGTCTTCCTCGCTGAGGATGTAGTGGAGCAGCCTCCCGTCTGCCGGGCGGACAAAGTATGGGGAAATGAAAGCAAACTGAACCTCGCCGAATTCCTTCACGGTTCTCTTGTCCCAGTCCTGGAGGAAGTCCACATCGACATCGGTACCGGCCTTGGTGTACATCAAACCCGTTCGGTCTGGCTTGAGACGAAGGGGAAGCTTTGAATCGTTCAGGCCATTTTTTATGAACACCAAGATGTCCTCCGCCCTTCCGAGGTGCACAAGGATTCCGAGCATTCTGCGATAGGAAGCTTTGGTTGTCAGTTTATCATCTGTGGAGAAGCAGATGTTGGAAGTTAGGCTGATATCCTCGTTCCATCTCTGCAGGGCTGTTTGAACTGAGGGCACAGAAATGACTTCCAGCAGCCGGTCCCACGGTATGAAGAACTTGGACCTTCGGCTGTCAAGTGGGTAGTAAACTTCGAACTTGTCAAAGCACTTGTTATTCAGGATATCAACTGCAGGGAGAGTAGACTGGGGCACATCTATGGGGGGTCGGTAGTCGCGAAATTGGTCACCACGGTCGAGGATTTCTGTTGCCGATGAATGTTCCATGGCGGATGCAGACGGCTGGTGCGGACAATATATCGATGGCAGTACGAAGTGACTAAATCGGAATGAAAGTCTATACAAGTCCACTTAGTATCATGTTTTTCGAGGACCGGGACTGACAGTCCGAACTTACATCCACAGCAAGGTCCAAGGCATGTGCGTACTGAGTGGCGGTGACGACCACTGTCACGGTGCCTCGATTTCGTACTAGTGCAGATCAGGAGAGCATGTAATCGGCCAACGGAACCGGTTGGCGGGCTGATCGTAGGATTGTAATGAGTCTACAAAGTACTGAACAAGAGGAAGCCGGAGGGAATATCCCCCCATTCAAACATCGTAAGCTTGAAGGCATGGAGGATTCGGGATCTTTTCAACCCTCCATCCATTTCCGCCTCGCGGCCCCTCTTAAACATCAAAATTTCTACCAGGTACACAGACCTGAATTGTCTGCTTGAAGCAGAGCCTCATTCTTTTCTCTACAGTGCTCCGGAGTGGCCCCGGGGGGAGGGGGGGATATGGCAGCAATCAAGCCACCATCCAGGCAGTGACTGGGTCGCTGCCTCAAGGTCAGCCTTGCAAGGCGCGGTTGCCTGACCAACTCGGTCAAATTTAGACGAGGCGAACATATTCAAAGAGTCGGGTCTGCGGTCGGGCAGCAGCAATATCACGGTTTCTGCATTGTCAGGGTTGCTAGCCAGAAAACTAGCAATAATCCGAGTCACCGAGCGGTCCATTGAATCTTTACCCAGGCGGATTGGCTGTGGAACGTTTATTGGGGCTCAGGGGGAGGGGGTAGAGGTCTAGGGGAGGAGGACAAGGCTTGGCCTCCCTGGAAACCGGTGAGTGAAGTTTTGACACCTTGTGGCCACGGTACAACACTGGTTTCGAGGACAAAGCTTTTGATGGAGGCCCGTCGGTACGGCCACAGAACTGTGGTGGGTGTGCTTGATCTCCCAATGTCTCGATCGATATTGGTTACCCTCGCCTGAGAACTGGTAGCATGGCGGTGCTGGTGCTGGCAGTTGGGCTGACTCTACTTCGGATTGCCTTATTGACCTTGGAATCGGTACCTCGATCGAGCCCGTCATATCTCCCAAGTTGGTTTTGCTTTCCTTATTTTCGGGGGGTTTTTTTTTCTTTCATTTTTTCATTCTTTCTTGGTCAGCTTCAGATATCACCCATGAAGGGAACATGCAGCCCCCTAGGCTATCCCGGTTGCGGGGTGTTTGGGAATGGAGACTAAAGGCTATGACCTGAGAATCATATCTCACGTTCCTCTTGCGTCACTTTCCAAGGAAATTCCCATAATTCTACATTTCTGACTGCGACACAAGATATGTTGCCCTGTCCCAAATGTAGGTAGTTAATGATTCGTCCGCTCGAAAAGAGGGTGTAGGGAGTGGTGGTGTGGTGTCCATGGCGCCACGTGTATGCAGACAAAACATGGGTTGCTTCAGGTGTGGATGGTCTTGGCCACGGTCTCACGTTCCTTGAACCAACATTTAGGGCGACAGAGCCTCAATTTGCGCTTCGTATCCTAGCCCGCCTTCGATTTGTGATGAATCATGATGGAATGTCCCCCATCCACGGAGGGTAAATCCTGCGTACATCAAACAGGGATCAACGAGACAGGGCGGCTGGCATTCTGCACGCACTGGCATTCAGGTTAGCGAGGCGCCGAGACATACCTATGATGTGGCAGCCATTCGATTGACGACACGAAATGGTCAGGTTAGCCACCTCTGGCAGTCAAGAAATACCTTCCAGCTCTGCGACTGGCTGGGGAAACGATACGCTACAATCGTTAGCCTGGTAGCAATTGCTTTGCTGTTATTGGTGTTATTGGGTTTGGTGAACGGAGTGACAACCATCGGCAGCCTGGTGCGACAGGAGCTTCCAATGTGTAAAAACTCCGGCTCCCAGTGTAACCTCTCGGGTGGAATGCCCTGCGCCTTTCCATTCAGCCAAATTCCGAGCCCTCGGACGCAAATGAGGAGGTATAATTCTCCGTCTTGAAAAGTCCACCCCCGACCCCCCTTGCTCAGGCATCCATCTCCATCGACCACAGTGCCACCGAGATAGAAGAAAGCCAGAAAGTAAAGCAGGCATGTCAAACTACCAAACGAGGCGGGAGTCGAATGCTTTTGCACAGAGACCAAACGGGAAAACTCACCCTCATGCCTCGCAGCGAATGCACCTTCGGAGTCAACTGGTATCCGGCCAATTCATCGACACGGCAAAACTCTTCAGGGTTCTAGACGACAAGTTCCAGGATGGCTACGTCATCACGGTGAGCTGGCGAAGCCCCTTGATTGTCCTTCTGAGCAGCATCGTGCGAGATCATACTAACGGCGCCTCTCACAGTTGAGGCACGACAACTACATCATCCGGGCAGATCGCCCACTGACCGATGTAAGGGTTGATATAACCCTTGAGCCTACCTGCGATGCTGACAAACGGAAGGTTGAGATCAAGAGCTGCTATATTTCTAGCTGAGGCAGGGGGTTGGGGTTCGCGGCGGCGACATCAAAGACTGCGTGAACTAGAATGATTTTCTTTTTGTTCCTAGCTGGACAGACTTTGGATCCGGGGGTGGATCCCTAGACCTCCATACTGGATAAAATTTGTCTAGGTAATGTAGTCCAGATTTGGTTAATGGACAGCGTTTGGGAGAGCAGGATTTTTCAATTCAAATACTTGTTTTATTGGCTGTCTTTCAGTCCTCTTTCAGCGACTTGGTAAGGAGTTTCTACATTGGGCTGGCACAACAGCTGCTGATCAGCGTGGCCCCCCGGGCCTTTAATATCACAGGGTGCATCCCACCTAGTCTTCCTCCCCGGCCTAACCTGTAAAATGGGTCTTGGTCTGAGCCTAAAACCCTGTCACTTATTTCTTTTGTTGCTGGCCCGATTTGTGTTGACCAATACTGTAACCGGTGAGCGCACCTGGGTCATGCGTGACTAAAGGCTCTGGTTGCGATTGGGCCCTGGACAGGGCCAGCATAGCCTCTACGGGATATTTGCACCCCCTGCTCTTCGTTGGTGTGACAGGTAGAGTATCGTTGCAGCGTGGGTCACAAGTGGGTGCCGCCATTTCCGAGACCAGCAGTAGATAACAGCTGTACCACAAATGAGGCTGAGCTCACCCTCCCTTTGCCACGGCGTTATCTTTTTATTTTGATGAGCCATTTACCTGCAGGCTATGCCACTTTTGGAGGGGTGTCATGGTGTCACAGTGGACGGAGGATGGGGATTCACAAAATGGGGTGGACCAGACGGACCACACTTAATTACCAAGCACTACAGTGTCTGGCCAATCTCCTTTGCAGGAAGTATTCCGCTACATATGTTTTAACCCGACGGCGTATCACGACTGATTGGTAGCATCACGGCTGCCGGCGCCCCCATCCTGGAAGCATCATGGTTTCACCCATTGACGACCTGACACGGCCCTGGCCCTTCTGATAATATGGCGGAAGTAGTCGACGATGTTTTGGAATATGGCCGAGAAACAGCTTCAGCAGACAAACAAGCATGCCTTCAGTGCACTTCCAGAGCTCATCCGTAAATATAAGTCCACTCCAGCTGGGTTGCTCGATTTAACACTTTTTTGGAAGACCAAGACCACAGCCCCTTCAGGAGTGAGCCGAGGCATCGGAAGTACGTACTTCCACTTCCCAGCTACCTAATCCCGCGGGTCATATACGTTGGATTTCAGGTAAGACTCACGTGATGCCCCTGACATCAAGTAGCCGTGGTTGATGTCTGCCGGCAGCAGGAAGAAATGCCAAGACAATACGACGAGACCGGAAAGGACCGTGACAAATGAACAAGGACTAATCAGATACTCTCCCGTGAGTTCTGGGGAGGCTAGCTACATGGAGGTGGTTTGAGCAAAAGTCTAGTCCAATGCAACGGGGAGAAGGGGGCGGTGGGAGTGCGCCGTTGAGCCCTGTTGGGTCTATTGTAACGTCCGGGCAGGAAAATGAAGCTAGGCTAATAAGTATCTCGTGTACTGCAACAATATTAAAGCACTTCCAAATCTGCTATCTGCGACAAGGGTTTTTACAGCTGCATATGTCTGCTAATATGGTTCGCGGTTAACAGCCAGAGAGAATGTAATTCGCATTCGTTGCTTATAGCAGCTTCTCATCCGCACTTGTCGTATCCGCAGTCCCTTCGGCGTCCCCTCTCTTCCTCGTATCAAT
Organism: Phialemonium atrogriseum; assembly: GCF_030411735.1. Lineage (NCBI taxonomy): Eukaryota > Fungi > Ascomycota > Sordariomycetes > Cephalothecales > Cephalothecaceae > Phialemonium > Phialemonium atrogriseum. The sequence continues at coordinate 672,276 of NW_026848154.1, read as the reverse complement.
CCACCCAGAAAAGAAACTCGAGACAAACAACAGTCCACCACTCGCCACAGCGAGGTAAAACACGCGATTCACGCTCGTGCAATATGCCTGCAGCACGCCCGGCAGCAGCTCCTCCGGGATGCCTATGTCCCGCACAGCCGACGCGCCCGCCTTAACCACCATTTCAGGATCCACGCCTGGCGCTTCCTTGGCTAGCTGGGAGCGCAGACTGGTGCTAAAAATGACGTTGGACAGTGACAAAAATACGGACCCACCCATGTACTGGCTAAAGATCATCGTGGACATGGCCACGGGGACGAGATCAGGAACGGTGGCTTGGGGAATGGCGATGAAGCTCGTTTGCTGGGCGAGGCCGCGCCCCACGCTGAGCAGGAAGAGGTAGCCGACCCAGTGGCTGGTAGACGAGTTGGGATGTAGCGTGGATAGGAGTCCGGCGCCAACGGTGCTGATCGCGGCGCCGACGACGGCAAAGGGGAGATAGAACCCTACTTTGCCGACTGTTGATGTGTCAGTCCTGTTTGCATATAATGGATCGTTTGAAGTTTTTCGGCACTCGACAACGGAAGAATAAAGAGGACTGTGGCGGTTTGTGAAGATCACTTACTCAAGAAGCCCGTCAACACTCCAAAAACGAGACTGGGCAAGATGTTGGGCAGCATGTCCACCCCACTCACAAGCGGATTCTTCCCCTTGACCGTCTGGAAGTATACTGGCATCCAGTACGAACACAAGAACGTCGACCCCATAACCGTTGTGGCCACACAGCATGACGCAATAACGATACGATTTCTTGCCACCACGGTCGGAATCAACCCATCCTGCCCTTTGTGCCAATTCCACGCCACGAACACCAAAAATGTCACCCCAGAGCCGCAGAAGAGGCCGATGATAGTCGCGCTGTCCCACGCGTACTTTGCTCCGCCCCATTGAAGGGCGAGAAGCAGCATGACAGCCGCGGGGGAGAGCAGGCAGAAGCCGACGAGGTCGAGTTTCTTGTGGAGGACCGGGAGGACCTGTCGGAAGGGCAGGAGGGGGATTTGGTCGGTGATGGTGACAAAGAGGGTTCCGGCAAGGACGACGGCACCGAGAGGGAGATTGATGTAGAAGCCTGTGCTTGTTGAGCCAGCCAGATCTTATGGGAGAATTGATTAACGTTGGGTTGACTTACACCAGCGCCATGACACCTTCTGTGTGAATGCGCCGCCGATTAGAGGTCCGATGACAACGCCGAGTTGGGAGCCTTGGTTTCAGTCAGTGCCCAGGTTTGTTTTGAATTTTTCCCACTGCATTACTATGGACATCAAGTCCATGTTCCGTCACTTACATCCAATGACAAGACTGGTCAAGACTTTTGAGATGATTAGTCAGTAGTTAATTAGCACCTGAGTAGACAAAACACGGTGGATCAACTCACAAGCCCTCTTCTCTGGTCTCAGAGCCGTTCCGATAATGGTCATGGAGCCCGCAAAGACGCCAGCTGCTCCGATGCCCCCGACAGCTCTGCCCACGATGAGCATGGTTGACGAGGTTGCAATGCCGCAGAGGAGGGAGCCCAGCTCGAAGAAGAAGAAGAAGCCGAGAAATACCCATTTTAGGCTGAACTGGGTGTATAACTTGCCGACTAGGGGTTGGATTGCCGCACTTTTGAGGGGGCCAAGTCAGTGTATCTTCTGAAATGGAGCGACAAAAGGGTTGTCCCACCTGGAGAGCTGGAAGGCGGATCCGTACCAGCTAATATCCTGCAACGAGTGAAACTCAGATGTGATTTTGGGAACCGCCTGTCGGATGGGGGCCACGACGGTTAGTTGGGCACAGTCGCGATAACAGTATAACAGTTCTAGGGCCAAAAGAGAATCTGTACCGTCGCAATAATAGTGGTGTCTAGCAAGACGAGGAAGGTAGCTGTGACGATTGAGCCCATCACGATGGGGATCTGAATGCCCTCAATGTATTTCCTGTCATCGTTCGCGGGCATGCTGGCCGTTGCGAGCTCTGGGCCGGAATGGCTTGCAAACGGTGGTCTTTCATGCTCCTGAGCTGGATTGGCGATGGACGAGAGTGTGCTCCCCGACCCTGTTGTGGCCAAGTTGGATGGCGTCGTTTCTGTGCCCATGGTGCTTCGAGGGCTGCTGATGTCGATCAACACTCGGGGTGAATTCAAGCCTGTGGGTTTTATTACCAAACGTTGTGCTCGCAAACAGTCTGCTACAGGGTCCGTGAAAGCATCAAGGAAATAGTCCCGGTGCAGTCGAAGGATGGGGTCGACCGGCTTGACTCTTGAGAATCTCACGCACACAACAAGGTGGGCTCGATTGTGACGTTGCTTCTGTGCAACACGACAGGAGACCGGGATTTCGGCCTTCTCAGAAATCCGCCGCCTGCTTATTGGCTCGAGAATCGATGTGTATATCATTCATTGGTGTGTTTGCGAAAGGTGTCTGAGTTTGGCTTTGCCCGGGATATCCGTGTCTTGGGGATTTATGTAATTCGGTCAGATTATGAATAGAGATCGGCAGGAATACAGAGAAAGATCGGCAGCTGAAGTGAACCATCGGCAGAAGCCGCGCATCGCAACCTCCACACGCACATTGGCCCTCTTAACATGCGCGCCATCTCTCTCACATAATTACAGGACATCGTATGTGATTGGCCACTTCTCTTTTCGTACGGAGCACCCTCCTCTGCCATGTCCAAAGGCACGCCTCTCTGTCCCTCCCAATACACCAGAAACCGAACGACCACAATTTTCTTTTTTTACTCTCCTCGGCTTGTCAGATGATGACGGTAATTACGGACGATCTTTCGGCCACTTTTGTGCCGCAAAGGCATTATTGCATGGTGCATGCCCCACATCAACGGAGCCCGCTCCATTCGGCGGCCGTCTTGATAGCAACCAAGAATTTGGTCTCTCTGTAAGTCGTGTAAGTTATTACTTAATTGGGCTAATTAGGAAGGTTATGAGATAAGGAAAGAATAATTCTGCCGTGACAGGGACGGCGACGGCGACGGCGGCGGTGACAAGAGATATTTCCACGTGCTAAAAATCCCCCCACCCGTCAATGCCTGTGGTCGTCAGCAATCCTATATGGAAATCAGTGCTTCAATCTTAGATCGTAAAAAGTCCCGCTTTTATGCTCAATCCCGGTCCACTGCCGGCCGCTTCGTGATAGTTTTTTTTTCAGATGCCTCGGCGCGGACGAGTCGAAATGTGGGGCCGGCTAGCGCTCGCTTTCGTCCGCTTGCCTTCCGAGATTCCCCACTGTATGCTGCAAATTATGACGTATTCCTCCTTGTTCGCTAATCTGTGTTGCGCCCACAATGACGCCGTACTTGGGTTGTCAAGCGGTGCAAAGAATAACCAGTGCATGTGTTACCCACGTATGCACCAGTTTTTCTTTCCACCACCTGGTTGTGTGTCAGCACCCGCAGCACGATTAGTTTCGCTGACCGGAGATAGACCTCTAACGCCGTTTAAGAGCAGTAAAGTCCACGTAGTTGCTGAGTAGATGGCATCGTCGCTCACTCAGCATGGGGCATGGGCTGCCTTTGTTAATCAATAGGTACTTAAACAAGCCTGCCCCGCCTCGTTTCACACAGTTGGCCTTGTGTCGTCGCCCAAGTCGATCATCTATTACCCTATTTTGTATACCTACCCACAATGACCAAGGTCTGGTTTGTCACCGGCTCCTCTCGTGGCCTCGGCCGGGCCGTGGTCGAGGCTGCCTTGGATTCTGGCGCGTCAGTCATTGCAACTGCTCGAAACCCGGAGACGCTCAGCGCATTCACCGAAAAGTTCGGCACTGGAAGATTCCTCGCCCTAGCCGTGGACGTGGCCAAGGAGAACGAGGTCGCCAACGCTGTCAAGGCCGGCCAGCAGAAGTTCGGACGGATCGACGTCGTCGTAAACAACGCCGGATACGCCAATGCGGCTGCCGTTGAGGATATAGAGATCCAGGACTTCCACGAGCAGATGGCTACCAATTTCATGGGCGTCGTATACGTTACCAAGGCGGTGCTTCCCATCCTACGCCAACAGGGCAGCGGCCACATATTCCAAGTATCGTCGGTCGGCGGGAGAGTCGGTAGCCCCGGCCTGTGCGCCTATCAGAGTGCGAAATGGGCCGTTGGTGGATTCTCAACTGTCCTTGCCCGGGAAGTCGCTCCTCTTGGGATCAAAGTGACAGTTCTCGAGCCAGGCGGAATCAGGACGGACTGGGCCGGTTCATCCATGCGGGTCCCACCGATAAGCGAACCATACGAGGGGACAGTTGGCGCATTTAACGAGATGCGCCGGCAGTTCTCTGGCAAAGAACCATCTCTCCCGGCCAAGATCGCGCGCATCATCGTCAACCTTTCCGAAGCTGAGGACGTCCCACTCCGGCTCCTGCTCGGCCCCGATGCAGTCGACTACGCTGGCAGAGCCGCCCAGACCCTGGCTGTGTCTGATCAGAAATGGCACGACATTAGTATCTCCTCTGCGTAGAAGATCCTGAGAGGAAATGTTCTTTCGTCTCAGTCATCTAGCGCGTGGACGGGAACCAGTAATTGGCGGATCTAATCACGGCACCCTGTCGCTGGACAGCATCTCCTGCACACTTAAATGGATACTGCGGAAATGGGGAATAAATTTGTCATTTGGGTAAGCTTGTTTTCAATATATGCTGTCTAATGAAAGAGTTGTACGTGGCTACATAATTACCCTTCACAGGACTGCCACCTCACAGCAATCATATTGCAAATTCATGCCCGACTATTACATCTAAAATACTCAGCAAGTGACAGAATAGTATTTTTTGAAAGCAGCTACTAACATAGCATGTTGAATGCAATTGCACTATTCTAGTCCAAGACAATCATACTCGCCTGCACGAGCTTGCCTTCGCACCTGCAACCGACTAAAACGCGTTGGTATCCACGAGGTGGTTATGGACATGCAGTGTATCAAAGTACACCTTGACCTCCTCCCATTTCCCTTTGTCATTGGCCTTGAGCAGCATGACCGACTCATGGAACCATGGCTTCCCTGTTGTCCCTGGGTTAGTAGAGAAACACTGATGCACATCCAACAGAGTCAGAAGACGGGAAGACATACCTGACTTGGAAGTTCCCTTTGCAATCATGTCTACAGCGCACCACTGACCGGGGCCGCCGCCAATGACGCGGAGAATCTGACGCTCCATTGGCTTGGTGGTGTCGAGGGCACCGACAAGTCCGGCCACAATGCCTCTCTTGATCAGGGCATTGGTCTGATCGATGCCCACAGCGTCACCTGCGAATTCGAACTCCTGGCCGGTGATGCGGAATTTGACGTTTTCGGCGGCGTTTGTCCCGAAGTTGGCGAGGAAGTCTTCGACGCCCCCACCGCCTTTTCCCCAGAGGTCGCCAGGCCTGCACCAGAACGCTGCAAGCTCGGGGGACAGTTCGGACTTTTCCATGGTTGGAGAGTGTGCAGCTATTAAATAAGCAGATAAGCTCTTGGTTTGGATGGGTGCTTGGAGGCAAGATTGTCAATGTTGGTGGGAGAAGATGAACATGAACAGAGGGGGAGACGCTGGATAATTAAATAGATGCCGAATAACCTCAGTATGACAAAGATCCCTCGGGCTTTTGACCAACCAATGGGAAACTAATCAACACATAAGCTTCCCTGAGCCTTTTCAACTGCATGCACGTTTCGATTGCCGAGAGCAATCCCCAAGAGGCGGCCATTTCGGAGCCATCGACCCCGAGTCGCCCAGGACACCAGCCGAGCGCCTAGAAGGATCTACACGGACGAGTTGAAGGTGGTGCCACGAGACCGAAAAAAAGTTGCCGAATACATGCTGTAGAACTGCAGCCGTATGAGGCAATGCTCGGGATCTACTAGTTACACGTGACTAGTGCCGTTCAACCCAAAAATATTGCCAGATGTTGGACCTACTTGACGTGTAGCGTCCTATCCCACAAACAAAGCGCTTCATCACGAGAATAGTAAGCAGCTGGAAGTGTACGCCGAAACACACCTGATGGGTCGGCTCGTTCCACCTACAGTTTAAAATAAGTAAATTCCACAAGTATCTACTGTCATGTGTACTGAGTGAAGTTTGAGCCACAAGTATCACATGAGTTGAGATATAACATGCTATTGGCTTACAGTAACTGGGGCTAGCAGTGAGAAAAGTAGCCGAGAGTATTAACTGAGACACACCTACGGGTTGACCCGTTCCAATTACGGCCCAACAAAAGAACGATTATGAATATCTTCGGCCGTGTGCATAAGCCCGTTGAGCCGATTGTCACAAGGCAGCGTAACTATGGCGCTTCGGTCGTGCAGGCGGTGTAGCTGTCTTCTGACACCTCGGGCGGAAAAACGAACCGAAGAATGTCGAATGACCAGACTTTAGCACTCTCTATAGCGACATGGCTGACGACTTGGTCTTAAATACAGGAAATTCTGCAAGGTGCGTGGCCTTCTGAAATTTTTGGCCCGTAAGACACCAACAAGTCTCCATCAGATATCGTTAAGCTACCTTCCTGTGAGCCTAATTTCAACATGGCAAATCAAAGCGTCAACCGCGAGCCCATTGCTCTGGTGGGGCGCAGTCTTCGATTCCCCGGTGCAAGTTCCCCCTCGGAGCTCTTTGACCTTCTCTCCAAGCCCCGAGACCTCCTAAGGGACTTTCCTCCTCTCCGGATGAACATTGACGGATATTATGACCAAGATGGAAACAAGGACGGAACCACCAATGTGCGGAAGTCATATTTCATCGAGCAGGACCATCGGCTGTTTGACGCCCCCTTCTTCAACATCAGCACCGTCGAGGCCGAGGCCATGGATCCGCAACAGAGGATCTTGCTCGAACTGGTCTACGAGGCATTGGAATCGGCCGGGCTTACCGTTGACGGGCTCCAGGGATCACGGACGTCAGTCTTCGCCGGACTGATGTCGTCGGACTATTCATCGATCCAGCACAATGACAGCGACACGATTCCGAAATACGCCCTGACAGGGACGGCGAACAGCATCCTCTCGAATCGGATTTCCTACTTCTTTGACTGGAAGGGCCCTTCCATGACCATAGATACGGCCTGCTCATCGAGCTTGGTTGCTCTGCATCAAGCTGTCCAGAGCCTCCGCAGCGGCGAGTCGGATGTGGCCGTCGTCGCGGGGGCCAATCTGATTCTGAACCCCCAGCCCTTTATCGCCGAGTCTCAAGTTCGCATGCTTTCCCCAACCTCTAGATGCAGGATGTGGGATAGCCGTGCCGATGGCTACGTCCGAGGGGACGGATTTGCTGTTGTGATCCTCAAGAGGCTGGAGGACGCGGCCACAGACAAGGACCACATCTTCAGCGTTATCCGCGAGACCACAGTCAACATGGACGGGCGCACCGCGAGCATCACGATGCCAAACTCAGCATCCCAGGTAGCCCTGATTCGGGAGACATACGAGCAGGTCGGTCTTGACTGCCGCCGCAGCACCGACCGGTGTCAATACTTTGAGGCCCATGGAACGGGGACTCCAACCGGCGATCCCATCGAGGCTGAGGCAGTCAGAACCGCCTTCTTCCAGGACAGGGATGACATAGGCGATGATGAGCGCAACGACTGTCTCTACGTCGGTTCTATCAAATCCATCATCGGGCACCTAGAGGGTACGGCGGGTCTGGCCGGCCTGCTGAAAGCTTCCCTGGCAGTCGAAAACGGCGTCATCTTTCCGAACATGCATTTCGACCAGCTCAACCCTGATGTCTCGCCTTTCTACCGCAATATGAAAATCCCCACGGTGGCACAGGCTTGGCCCGAGATCCCCGTGGGAACGCCAAGGCGTGCGAGTGTCAACAGCTTCGGCTTTGGAGGAACAAAGTGAGTCACCCCAATTAGCTTGAGGTTGACTATGATGACGACATTGCTCTAACTGTCTTAATTAGTGCCCATGCCATTGTGGAGAGTTACACACAGTCTGCTGAAAAGGGCACCCATCCCCTGAATGGCACACAAGATTCGCGAAACGGCGACTCATCAAGCTTCATTAGCACCGGGGGTCCGTTTGTCTTTTCAGGCAACTCCAACTCTTCTCTCCTGTCAACGCTTGAACACTTTGCCGACTTCCTAAGATGTAACGGGACTATCGACCTTCAAAGCCTGGCATGGACGTTGCAGTCGCGGCGCACTATTCTCCCAGTCAGGGCCGCATTTTCCTGCGTGACACGAGAACGGCTCTTGGAATCCTTGGAAGGGCATGTGAAAAATGCGAAAGACGCAGATGCCGTCACGGCAAGCTCACGTCGTCGCAGCCCAGGCGCTCGCCCGAGGATACTCGGGATATTCACCGGTCAGGGGGCGCAGTGGCCTCAGATGGGACGGGAGCTGCTCCTCTCCTCCAAGCTCTTCGGCCAAGTTATGGACAAGCTCCAGGACTCGCTTGATTCCCTACCGGATCCGCCACCATGGTCTCTCAGAAAGGAATTAATGGCAGACCCGGCTTCCTCGCGAGTCCTCGAGGCAGCAGTCGGACAGCCCCTGTGTACTGCCGTGCAGATTGCGCTGGTGGACCTCGTCAAACGCGCGGGTATTTCGTTCGGTGCTGTTGTCGGGCATTCTTCTGGAGAGATTGCTGCTGCCTATGCCGCGGGATATCTGTCGGCAGCCGACGCCATCCGAGTGGCTTACTACCGGGGGTACCATGTCCGGTCTGCCGGCGGCGGTCCCGGAGGCCAAGTCGGAGCCATGATGGCCGTGGACATATCGTTCAGCGACGCCCTCGAATTCTGCCAATCGAGCCAGTTTGCCGGTCGCTTGGTCGTCGCCGCCAGCAATGCCTCAAACAGCGTCACCCTGTCTGGAGATGCCGACGCAGCCCACGAGGCAAAGGCCCTGCTCGACAAAAACCATTCGGTCAAGCTGCTCCGGGTCGACAAGGCGTACCATTCACACCACATGAACCCGGCATCTGAGCCATACATTCAATCGCTCCGCGCATGCAATGTCAAAGCCCTCCCAGGCGAGCCCGACTGCGTCTGGATATCCAGTGTCACAGTAGATCCTGTCACGACCAAGACGCAAATCGGCGACCGTTACTGGGCCGATAACATGGTACATCCCGTGCTCTTTTCCCATGCTGTTGATCGTGTCGTCCGAGACGCCGGTCCCTTTGACCTCGTCATCGAAGTCGGGCCACACCCGACATTAAGAGTTGCCGCAACCCAGTCAGCAAGCGAGGCCGGGGATACGCCGGTGCCGTACTGCTCTCTGATGAAGCGCGGCAGTCATGACGTTGAGTCCTTTAGCGGTGCCTTGGGCTACATATGGGCTACCCTAGGAGGTCAGGCAAGGATAAATTTTGACGCTTACAATGCCGCCTTTACGGGTCTCGACCATGTTTCCCATACCAAATTGCTGCAGGACCTGCCGCCCTACCCTTGGGACCATCAACAAACATACTGGAAAGAGTCACGAGCTTCCAGGAATACGCGCTTCCGAAGTGAACCCATTCATCAACTTCTGGGACGGCGACGGCCGGACGATTCCGCGCACGAAGTTCGCTGGAGGAAAATCATGCGCCTGGAGGAGCTTCCATGGCTCCGCGGTCATTGCTTCCAGGGCCAAGCCATCTTCCCTGCCGCAGGCTATGTGAGCATGGCACTGGAGGCGGCAAAATCCCTGGTGGAAGACCACTTGGCTCAACACGTCGTGGCCGAAGTTCGGGATCTGACCCTCTCGCGAGCGCTGATCCTGAGCGACGGCCCTATCGGAACCGAAGTGAGTTTTAGCCTCAGATGCCTGGAAAGAGGCCATAAGACAGCCACGGCAGAGTTCATATGCTCTTCATGTCCCAGCAAGGCGGATGCCGAGCTACAAGTCAACGCCACAGGCCAGGTGCAAATCACGTTGGAAGACTCGCCGGAGACAATACTTGCGCCAGAGAGTCCTGTGGCCAGATCCATGCTGGACATTGATGTCGATGGCTTCTACGGCACCCTTTCTGAACTCGGGCTTGATTACACTGGACTGTTCCGCGGCCTAAAGGAGGTGCGGCGTGCAACACGAATGGCTACCGCCTCAGCCTCGTGGCCAGCGTCCGGCATAGATTCGTCTCTCCTAGTCCACCCCGCCGTCCTGGATGTCGGTTTTCAAGCCGTGTTCGCCAGTGCAGGATCTGTTTCTGCTATTCAAGTTCCCTACCTCCCCACGCGGATACAGAGGATACGAGTCAGCGCATCGCTTCCACAGCGCGAGGCGGATGTGGATATCACCATCAACGCATACACCACAGACATTTCTCGTGCGTCCAAGACTGCTCGCCCCATGATTCACGCCGATCTGGACATAGTACGTGGGGATTCCTGGGGTCTCCAAGTCGAGGGTCTATCCGTGACTCCAATCGCGGACTCAGACCCATCCAATGACCGACGCCTATTCTGGACGACAGTGTGGGAGATGGACGTGTCCAGTGGCATTTCTCCCACCGACGAGGGACCGAAGGAATCGCTGGATGACACGGATCTTCCAGAGCTCGTGGAGCGTTTGGCCCACATGTATTTCCGGCGCCTCTACAAACAATATCCAAGGGCCAAGGTTGCCAAACTGGAGTGGTATCAGCAACGCCTCTTTGAGTACATGGAGGATATATTTTCCTCTATTGACAGCGGGCGACACCCCATCATCAAGAAGGAGTGGGTGAACGACACTCGCGAGGAACTATTTGCGCAACTTGCTGGATACCCCATGGTCATCGATGTGGAGGCGACCAACGCTGTTGCCGAGAACTTCCCTGCTGTACTAGCGGGCGAGAAGTCGATGATCGAAGTGCTCACGACGAACGACATGCTGACGCGGATATACGCCGAGGGGCTCGTACTCTCCCGGGGCTACAGCCATATTGCGAGCATGGCAAAACAAATCTGCCACCGGTATCCGGGGGCCAAGGTGCTCGAAATAGGGGCAGGGACGGGTTCGACAACGGCCCCGGTCCTCGAGAGCATCGAAGGCGCATTCTCGTCCTATGTGTACACGGACATCTCCAACGGCTTCTTCGGCCAGGCTAAGGAGCGGTTCAAGGACCACGCCGCCCGGATGGAATTCAAGGCTCTGAACATCGAAAACGACCCGGCCGAGCAAGGGTTCCCAACCCATGCCTACGATGTTGTCGTGGCTTCTAGTTGCCTCCACGCGACTCGATGCTTGAGGGAGACGATGGAGAATACGAGGAAACTGTTGAAACCCGGCGGTTATCTCCTCCTGTTAGAGCTGACCGGCGTGTCTTTGCGGACGACCTATTTGATGTGCGGCCTGCCAGGCTGGTGGCTCGGTGGCGAAGACGGCCGACCACTGCACCCGGGACTCTCAGAGACTCAGTGGGATGCTCTGCTGAAGGAGACTGGCTTCTCCGGGATTGATGCACTCTTGCACGACAGCGATATACCGTCCAAGCACGTCTACTCGGCCATCCTCAGCCAGGCAACAGACGATCGAGTCACCATGCTGCGGGACCCCGTGCGCTGCCTAGAGTATATCCCCGGGGTTCAACAACTAATCATTGTGGGCGGCGTCCATAAACTTGTCGAGGAAATCTGTCAGCTTCTTCGACCATGGAAGCACCGTGTTCTCAAGATTGACGACCTCGAGGCTCTCGACGCTGCTAGAGGCGGCATTGCACCCGGGGCGACGGTACTATGCCTCGCCGAACTCGACAAGCCCGTCTTCGAATCCATGACCAAGGAAGCACTGAGGGGTTTACAGCTGCTCTTGAACAAGGCCAAAAACGTCCTCTGGGTGACAAGAGGTTGCCGCGTCGAGAACCCTGCGAGGAACATGATGGTAGGCGTCGCCCGTGCTCTGATGAACGAGACGCCGCATCTCAACCTTCAAATGCTCGACATCAGTGGCGCAAGTCCAAGCGCAGGGGCTCTGACGGAAGCCCTCATACGTCTCACACTCAGGGATACTCTCGACTCCGACGTACTCTGGTCAACAGAACCCGAGCTGGCGTTGGAAATGGAGAAGCTGCTGATCCCGCGACTTCGCGCAGACCAGGCCCTCAACAACAGATTAAACTCGAACTGGCGAAGTATCCAGGCAGATATTCCGGCCGAATCGTTCCCCGCCGAGGTACACCATGCCAACGGGTCCCAATGGCTGCGACTGAGGACATCTCCCCTAGAGAGGCTTCCAGTTGGTCATGTCGCGGTCAGGCCACGATTAACCTCGCTCCACCCAATCGAGATCACTCCCGAGATATGTGCGTACATATGCCTGGGATCCGAGGTTGAAACTGGAAGGAGTGTGGTTGCTCTCGCGCTGTCGAATGCCTCCGTCGTCCAGACCAGGCAGGACTGGATACAGGAGTACCGCGGAGTCTCCACAGGCGAGGAAGAAGGCCTCCTCCGTTCAATTGTGGACAGTATCTTGGCATGGAATATTCTTTCCGGTATTCCGAGTGGCGGCGTGCTCCTGCTGCATGAGTCGGACGAACCTCTAGCCAGCAGAGTTGCTCGCTTCGCAGTCGAGGCTGGTGTCCAAGTGGTGTGTACAACCACACAGCCGACTACCCCTCAGGGGTGGATTCATATTCGCCCTTATGCAACACTGCGCCAGATCAAGTCTCGTCTCCCGGCCGGCATTGTGAAGCTCGTGGATTTCGACACGGGACCGCATGGGGATAGCCTGCGACGCAGCCTCAGAGCATGCATGTCGCCTTTCTCCTCGGAGTTGGACATGACAACCCTTTTCCGGGATCAAGTACGAGCTGACCATGGTGCTGACGTCACAGCCCTTCGTCAAACCCTCCAGAAAGCAGTGCAGAACTACTCCAGGTCCGGGGCTGATGCCGCAAAACCATTTCACAAAGTCATGGCCAGCGACCTGAATGACGCGTGTTCCAGGTTCAGCATCATCGACTGGCGACAAGACACATACAGGGTAGATATAGGGCCGCTGAATCCTCGGGAGCTATTCCGCGGCGACAGAACCTACCTTTTCACTGGCCTAACGGGCGATCTGGGACAGTCCATTGGCCGCTGGATGGTGCTCAACGGGGCCCGTCACATTGTCTTGACGAGCAGACGCGGATCTTTGCCTCCCGTGTGGCTAGAGGAGATGCGAGACGCTGGAGCAGACGTCCAGGTCTTCCCACTGGACGTCACCGACCGGGAAGCGCTATCGTCGGCCCACTCCAGGATTTGCAAGACCATGCCTCCGATCGCAGGTGTCGTGAACGGCGCAATGGTGCTTTCCGACATGCCCTTTGCGGACATGACGCTCGAGTCTCTCACCAACGTCTTGAAGCCCAAGGTCGACGGATCCAAGAATCTCGACGCCCTATTTCGCAAGCCAGGGGAACTAGACTTCTTCATCATGCTCACCTCCCTCTCTGGCGTGGCGGGCTTCCCTGGACAAGCCAACTACTCGGCTGCCAATATGTTCATGACAAGCCTGGCGGCACAACGGAGGCGCGACGGCCTTGCCGGGTCGGTGCTTGCCATCGGGATGCTGACCGAGATTGGCTACGTCTCTCGCGCAGGGAGGGCGCTGCAGGACCATTTGCGCACAAAGTTCCCCTGCCTTCCCATCGCCGAGCCCGAGTTCCACCAAATGTTTGCCGAGGCCATAGCTGCAGGCCGTGCCGACTCTGAGCATCCGTCTGAGGTAGTCACCGGGCTCGCAGGCATGAAGAGCACCATGGCAATGGATCCCGACCGACCGCCATGGTTCGACAATCCACGCTTCGCGCACTGCCGTGTGGACGACGCTTTCACCGACAAGACGCAGAATGAGTCAGCTGCAGCAGCAGTTCCCATCAGCCAAAGACTCGCCGATACTACAACCGCCGAGGAAGCAACTCAAACTCTTCTGGAAGAATTTGTAGCCAGACTGGCAGCCATGTTGCAGATTAACCAGGGCAGCGTCAACAACGAGGCGCCGCTCGTTGACCTCGGTGTTGATTCACTAATTGCCATTGAGATCAGATCGTGGTTTATCAAGGAACTTGGCGTCGACTTGCCGGCATTGAAGACGCTCAGCGGCTGCAGCGCTGCAGAACTGTGCCAGGATGTTGTTGAAAAGCTCTCCCTCAGGGACAAGGAAACACTGGGTAGAGTCCACAGCTCCAGTTGTCGGATACAGGACATGCTTGCTAACGTCCTCCCCAGATACTAGCAGTACTACTAATGGATTGGACATGGTTAAGACATCCACAAAGTCTCAAGTCTCTTCTCATAAAACAGCTTCAAAACCGAATGGCACGGCTAACGGACTCGAAAATGGTATCAACGGGAACTCGGGAATGGAGTCGAATGGCCTGGTTGGTTACCTGTCTATAGACCTATTTCAAGTGAAATCGCTGACTTGAGGAACAACAGAATGGAGTCGACCATGACGCAACACTGCAGCAGCCAACGGCAGCCACTCGTATAGCGCCCATGTCCTTCGCACAATCAAGGCTTTGGTTCCTCCTAACATACGCCGATGATCCCTCCCACCTCAACGTTGTCCTCAGCTATAATATCAAGGGACAGTTGGACATTGCACGGTTCCAAAATGCTTTCCGGGCCGTCATCTCCCGCCACCAGACATTCCGCACATGTTTCTTCAGTGACCCTGGGACTGGAAAGGGAATGCAAGGCATTCTTGAGGCATCTCCTGTAACTTTGGAGGAGAAACAGGTAATAAACGACGCCGAGGTCCAGGAGGAAATTGACCGCATCCAACGCCACCGATTCGAGCTGGATCAGGGCAAGGCCTTCCTCGCAACCCTGTTGCGCCGGACTGACTCGTGGAACACGTTGGTGTTTGGGTACAATCATATCGTCATGGACGGAAGCAGCGTTTTCATCTTCCTGCAGGACCTAAACGAGGCATACCGGCAGCAAAGGTCTCTGGAGCCAGCCATCAACGAATACATCGACTTCACTGTGAGCCAGAGGCTGCTTGTTGAAGATGGGGGCCTTGAAAAAGAGCTCCAGTTTTGGAGACGGGAGCTCTCCCCGTTACCGGAGGCCTTGCCGCTGATGGGCATCTCTCGCTCGCGCTCACGGTCCAACCAGAGCGCCTACGGAACACACACAGTTCAGGCAACGGTTCCTCCCAGACATGCGATTGGGCTGAAGAGGATGGCCCAGAGACTACGAGCAACACCCTTCCATTTCCACCTCGCTGCCGTGCAGTGGCTGCTATTCAAGTTCCTTTCCTCGACCGACGACATCTGCATCGGCATTGCGGATGCGAATCGCCTGGATCAGAGGTTCCTGCGCACCATGGGTATCTTTCTCAACCTCCTTCCGCTGCGTTTCCGCCGGCACGCCCATGACACGTTCGCCAATGTCCTGACAGGCACTTCTCGCAAGGTGCTTTCCGCGCTGGAGCATTCCAGGCTGCCATTCGAGGTGATGCTGGAGGAGCTCAACGTCGAGAGATCGCTGACTCACACGCCACTCTTCCAAGTGTTTGTCAACTACAGGATGGGCGCGTTCCAGCACGGCTCCCTAGGGGACTGCGAGGTGCACCACCGCTCGGTCAGCGATGCCGTGTTTGCGTACGACACCTTCATTACCATCACGGAGCCCACCAAGGAGAGCTGCGTCATCTCGTTTACAGTGCGTGACGACATCTACACCGAGGATGACTGCAACCTGCTTGTCAAGGCATACGTCCACCTGCTCGGCCAACTGTGCGATGACCCAGACCAACTCCTAGATGGCTGCAGTCTCTTTGGCGATGCAGATGCCCGACTGGGGATGGGCTTGGGCCGAGCTCCTAAGAGGGAGTGCCGTTTGGAGCCCACAACTCTGCCCCTCCATGTCGAGGCTGTCAGCCAAAGGACCCCACACGGCGTGGCAGTGAAAGACGGGTACGGAAATGCCATCGAGTATCATCAGCTCGCCGAGCAGAGCCGTGTTATTGCCGGTGCATTGTCGGCCGTCGGCGTCGTCAAGGGATCGTACGTGGCTGTTCTCATGCACCCGTGCAGCTACACAATCGCGTCTCTGCTGGCAATCCTGAGACTGGGTGCCATATATGTACCGCTTGACGTCAATAACCCCCCCGATCGCCTGCGAGCAATAACTGCCGACTGCCGCCCGGCCGCCATCATCTGCCAGGCAAACACGATCCGCCTAGCAGAATCCTCTGTGCGCACCGATGATGATGATGATGATGATGATGATGATGATGATGCCACCGCAGTGGTAGACCTGACATTCCTTCCGACCGGCCATGTTCCCACAGAAGACGTCTCTCGAGGGGAACTCCCGGCCTTTGCTCTCTACACCAGCGGATCCACGGGCATTCCCAAGGGTGTGCTGCTCAGTCAGGCCAACATCCTCCAGAGCGTTGATGGAACATATCATCTTGACGGCATCAACCAAGGGGAGGTTGTGCTTCAGCAAAGCTCGCTGGGCTTTGATCTATCCCTCTATCAGATCATGCGCGCCATCGTCAGCGGCGGCACGCTCATCATTGTGCCTCAGGCGCTGAGGCGGAATCCCCAGGAGCTGTCGAAGCTGGTGCTTGTTGAAGGAGTAACGCTCACCATCGCAACCCCATCGGAATACTCCCTCTTGCTATCATACGGGAACCGCCATCTCAAGAAATGCACGTCCTGGAGAATTGCCGCCTCTGCTGGGGAGAACATGAGCCTGCAGGTGGCCCAGCTGTTCCGCCAGCTAGACCTACCAGACCTCGGTATATTCAACTGGTTTGGTCCTACAGAGACAGGCGTTTACTCGACCGGTATTATGGACATGCCAGAAGAAGACGTGTATCCCTGTGTCGGGCGCCCGATACCCAACACATCTGTCTATGTCGTCGATGAGAACCTCGAGCCCGTGCCGACGGGTTTCCCAGGGGAACTGTGCATCAACGGACCCAATGTCGCTCTTGGATACGTCGATGGGGCATTATCGAAGGGGAAGTTCATCTTGCGAGACTTCGGATCATCCGGACAAGAAGAGCGCGTCTACCGAAGTGGCGATAAGGGTAGGATCCTCCCCGACGGAACCATTGTCTTCCTCGGCCGCATGGATAGCGACTCGCAGGTCAAGCGCTCGGGATTCCGTATCGACCTAGACGACATTGCAAACAATATTATCCGTGCAGCTGGCAAATCCTTAGCCGATGCTGCAGTCTTGCTCAAGGGGGGTGATCCCGGGTTCCTCGTCGCATTTGCCGTCTTCTTGCCAGACCGCATCCCTGCCGACCCGACCCGGTTCCTGGCGGATTTATGCGCCAAAGTTCCGCTGCCGGATTACATGCGCCCATCCATGATAATCCAAGTTCCCCGTCTCCCAGTCACCTCCAATGGGAAACGAGACCGCGCTGCACTGGACGCAATTCCCCTCTCGCTCCCCGAGCCTGTTGACTCCGGGGAGGAGGTGCCGTTGAGTGACGTGGAGATACAGCTGAGAGATATTTGGATGCGGACAGTTTCATCTGCAATATCTCAGTCCCAAGTTGGCAGGGACACTGGCTTCTTCCACGCGGGAGGCAGTTCCATCCTTCTGATGAAGCTCCAGTCGCTCATTCACGAGACCTTTGGCGTGAAATTGTCCATGGAGAGCTTGTTTCAGTTCAGCAAGCTGGGACAGATGGCCGCCAGGATCGAGGCGACGCGCCGGCAAACAAACAGCGACAAGTCTGAGGATGAGGCCAGTCAACCCCTGACCAACCCGCTTTCCACCGCCGCCGCGCTAGGCGAGATCGATTGGGAAGCCGAGACGGCTGTTTCCGAAGACATGGTGATTCCACAGAAAGACGTAGAGCCACGAAAGTCATCATCTTCGTCCTCAGGCAAGATCATCCTCTTGACCGGCTCGACGGAGCTCATGGGACGACGTATCCTCCAGCAGTTGGTGGACGACAGCCAAGTTGCAAAGGTACACTGCGTTGCCGTCCCCACGCCTGGTGCACTCGAGGAGCACCCCAAGGTCGAGGCCCATATCGGCAAGCTGTCCATGCCAAACCTCAATCTCGACGAAGCAGAGATGGAGAGACTCGCCGACGAGGTCGATGTGATCTTGCACGCCGGCGTCGAGGGCTCGTTCCTCAACACGTATCGAGTCATCAGCACGACGTCGCTCCAGCCCATACGGCATCTCACGCGCATCGCCTCAAAGAGGCGGGTCCCGATTCACTTTATCTCCAGCAGCCGCGTGATCCTCTTCTCCGGCGCTTCGACCCTCCGCGAGATATCCGTCGCGCCATTCTTCCCGCCTCCGGACGGCAGCGAGGGTCTGGCGGCAGCGCGATGGGCGTGTGAGCGATATCTGCAGAACGCGGCCCGCAAGCTAGGCGTTCCCGTCTGCATCCACCGGTGCTGCGCCTTCACAAGCGACAAGGAGCCGGGGTTTGAATCTGACGTGCTGGATGCCATTTGGTGGTACAGCCGGCAGCTGAAGGCCTCGCCGATCCTGGAGATGGTCGACGGATATATCGACTGCATGCCCTTGGAAACCCTCGTCGACGAGTTCCTGGGCGCATTCAAGGCAAATTCTCAGCAGCCGTGGGGAGAAATCAAGTTTGTGCACCACACGAGCGGGAAGAGGATTCCCCCAAAACATCTATCAAAGTACTTTGCAGACAAAGGAACTGGCCCAATCAGGGAAATAGAGCTGGTCGAGTGGGTACGACGGGCACGAGAGATCGGGCTCTCCGGCTTCGCTGCTGCCTTTTTGGACGCAGTGCGGCGCCGTGAGACGGCTGTTTTCTTCCCACTATTGTTAAAGACGGAGCAATGAGAGTTGGTAGATGGAGTCTGTTGGCGCATTATTTAGTTTCGAATGTAAGACAGCCACATCACCAATCTACGTTACTTACCACCATATCGTAATATAACTTCAACGCCGCGGAGAGACCAGTGCATCCTCCTGGCGACGCTTCCGTGGCGGATTATCAACCGACACTCCCTGAACACAAAAGAGCAGCTCGGCGCTTTAGTGGCAATGAGCATGGGTGTCTCGTAAGGCATCCATTCCATGGCTTCCCAATTCTGTAGGCGAGAAATGAACCCGGTCGGTCCCTGGTTGTCACAGGTTCTAGCCATGTAAGTCTCAACAAATGCCATGGATTGCTTACCGCAATAATGGTTAGATTCGGATTCATCCCGGATCGGAATGGACGAGCAGTTACTGAAGCAGGGTAGGCTGGAAATCACCCGAATGGGTGGTTTCATGGTTTCATTGGGTTCAGAGACATGGCATCACAATACTTTGGATTGGCCTTGGGACGAAATCCTGCGTTCTAATCTATCTATTTTACAATACAATGCATCAGTTGCTGTTGACAGGAAACCAAATCAGATGTTCCAGCAAACAAAAGGGCCACCAAGCGGGGACATTGCATTTCTTCCTCTTCACTCCTCTCTCCTCTCCCTGTTTCGACAAAGCAATCATACATCATCATATGGCGCACATGCCTACACCCCCGAGCTAGGTATCGTCCCAAGTTTAGCTAGCTTTTCGGATGTTGCATGCCTTGTAGTTTGCGGCGTCACCGCGGCCCTCTCCGGGCTCGGTTGCCGGCTCGTCGCTGGGGTTGTAGCCCGGCTAGCGTTCCGCCTCGCTGCATCGTGCGCTGCCATGTACGAGCTCCTCCGCGAGCCGGGCCCGATCCGTGCCACCGGCTGGTGGGGAATGCTGAGCCTCCGTTTGTGGTGTTCCGTGTCGACACCCTCGGCTAGGCTCTGCGCGAAGGGAGACCGCTTGCGCAGGTAGGGACCGTTCCAGTAGACGCCGTAGACGGCGCCCACGAGAATGCAGGAAATGGCGAACAAGATCCAGGTCGCATTAGAGAGGTTCTTGTGGTTTGATCTGCCGATGTTGGAATAAAAGGGCGTGGCGGGTACGGTGAGAACGCCGGCCAGGAAGTCACGAGCCCAGCCGTTGCCGCCAGTGGCGGAGGCTGAGTACGGACCATAGGCGCAGATCATGTAGTCGATGGTGGCCATGTAGATGGAATAGTTGGCAATCCCGATGATGGCGCTGCCGAACATGCTTCCGACCCAGTGGACCGGGGGACCGTTGCAGGTCAGGGCAAAGATGAGTAGGCCGATCGGTAGGCATGGGGCGAGGAGCAGCAGCAGATCCATCCGGGATTCGTATTGCTTGCGCTCGTCCTCGGGGTGCAGCGCACGCTGCCTCTTGTTGCGCTTGATGGCGGGGATGAAGAGAGCCCAAGCAATGAGGTAGCCGATGCCAAAGGGGACGAAGGCCAGACCGGTCTGGTAGCTGTTGAAGTTCCACTGCGCATAGACGAGGGAGAAGGACTGGAGCTGCATGAAGATGAGGGCGTCGGAGAAACCCGACAGCAGCGACAGGGCCAGGACGATGGGCTCAGTCAGGAACATTCGGAAGGGGCGCATCCAGGTGTGCACAATGTCTTTGAACGTGAAGCGTTCCCGGAAGGACTCGATTTCGTTGGGGCCCCAAACATCCTCGCCGAGCTTTCTGCGCTTCTTCGCGATGCGGTCCAGCACGATGTTGGTCCGCGTCTCGGGCACGGTAAGCAGGTGGAGAGCCTGCACAAAAGCGCCGACGATGAGCTGTATCCAGATGGTCCACTGCCATGCCAAATACTGCTCGACGAAGCCGCCGACAATGGGACCCAGAACAGAGCCACCGACAGACGAGAACACGATGTAGGCGACGGCATATTGTTGGTGCTCCGAGTCGAACATGTCGGCAATCATGCCCAGAGTGACGCTGCCGCCGGCCGAGGACAGGCCGCCCAGGGCACGGCCGACCAGTACGCTGCCGAAGTTGGGCGCGAGGGCGACGGGCAGGCACCAGATGTTGACGAGGAACAGCGAGAGCTGCAGGACCGGTTTGCGTCCGAACTCCTCGGACCAGGGTGCCCACAGTTCGCAGCCAAAAGCGTAGAAGATGAGAAAGATGGCGGCGCCCACACGGGCGGCCTGCTCGCTGACATTGAACTTGTCAGAGATTCCGCCGAGGCCTGGTGGAGCACCACGGCGTCAGCATTGAAGATGGGGCCGGAAGGAGGGAGGGGGACAGTTGTGAAACAGGGTAGGTGTTCGCTTACCATTGGAGTACAGCGATGTGTTGAAGTTCATGGACATCTGGACCAAGAAGATGACGGTCAGGATCCACCACTTGTACAGCTTCGAGAAGGCGAAGGGAAGCTGGTCTTCGACCTCCTCGGCCTGCAGCTCCCGTTTCTCGGCATTCTTCTCGTCCAAAGGCGGCGGTGATGGCGCGATATCTCCACGCTCCCCGTCCAATGTCTCCTTGGACGAACCAACGAGCACGCCGCCGTTCTGGCCTTGGGGTGCCGGCGAAGTCATCACCGCTTTACTGGCGCTTTACTGGGGAGGATTATTTGTCTCAAGCTCTCGACTGAGGACGCGCAAGACGTAATTAATTCCAGTCTAGAGGGAACGGGTCCACCAGAAATCGGGGCTCGGGCACTTCTTATCTGCGCGACTCGTGCTTCGAGACCACGGGATCGTTTCAACAACGGGCCTATTATGACGAATTAGAATTGGCCGCATTCCTCGATTTTGGAAAACTCAAATCCCACGGAGAGATATATATCTCCACACGGCATCGCCACTACATCCGGGGAATGCGAGACAAAACATGTCCCAGACATTCAGGCACACTTGTGACTCGGAAAGTTGCGAGATTCTTTTCTGCTTTCGGTGACATCTATTTCGTCCAGGCACGAGCCTTGGCACCAGAGTATCAAGCCGGCAAGCGCTGCTTATCGCTGGAATGTGCGTGGCGTGGGATTGCCACGAAAGTGGATCGCTGTTAGGATTACTGGTGACATCATGAAGAAAATCTTAACAGAGACCGGCGCGCAGCTTATTTTTTTTTTTAGCTCTATTGCCGGGATCGAGAATTCGGATACTTGGTGGAGATAAAATAACCAAGCAAACACTCGAGTCTCGTGCACTTATTGGGCCCTCGTGAAGTGCACATTTAGCCCTTCTTGCGGTGTGAACCACAGGTTATGGAACCTGTATCCTTTCCCACCGTCTGCCAACTCCATGTCAAACGCCAGAAATAGCTGCGCAACCACCTTCTGTATTTCCATCGTGCTGATCCACCTCCCGCTGCAGGTGTGGGCCCCGTGCCCGAACGGGATCCACGCCTGGTTCATTAACCGGAGCTGCTCCTCCGTCGTGTTCTCCGCCAGCCACCGATCCGGGTTGAACCGGGCAGGCTCCTCGTACACCTCTGCATCTCGCTGCACCACCCACGGGTTTATCCCGACCTCGACCCCTGCCGGGACGTATTGTCCGCACAGCGTCGCCCCCCCTTCCGGGACGATTCGCGCTAGCATCATGCCCACTGACGGGTGCAGCCGTATCCCCTCCTTGATCACCGCGGCCAAGTACGGCAGCTTGTTGGTCGCGGCGAACGAGACGGGCCGGGTTGCATCCAGGTTATTCCTCAGCTCCGCCTTGAGCTTCTCGTGTGCGCCCGGCGTCATGAGCGTGTTGAAGATGATGGACCGCAGCGCGATGGCCGTCGTGTCGCTCCCGGCCGCCATATTGTTGAACACGTGCGTCGAGAGCTCGCGGTCTGTGAGGCCCTTGGGATTCTGTCGCTGGTTGGCAAGCAGGCGCTGCAGGAAAGTGGTAACCGTGCCCTGGTCGGCATCGGCCCCTTTCCCAGCATTCGTCTCGTCCGTTGCGAAGTGCATCAGCTTCTGCATGCTCTCTAGGCCAGGTACGAAAGCTGCGACCCAGGAATTGCGAAGAAGGAACCTGTGGCACCATGCAACCTGGCCGAACTAGTGGGTTCGAGAAGACGGTTAGAAAACGAAAGCGATCTGCTTCGAGGCAAGCGGGGGGCTCTCTCACAATAGCCATGTAGTCATTGGCCACCTTGATAGCCTTGAAAAAACCCTCATGGTCTCCTTTGTCCATGTGATTGCAGTCCTTCCCAAAGGTTAACGCAAACACCGCGTCCATCGCATAGGCCTGCATCAACGGCGCAAGGTCGACCACCCGGGCGTCGTCCGCTTCCGCGTCGGCGTAGCCGCCCAGTTTCCGCACTAGCCGCTCTGTAACTGCATCAACGCACGGCTCCATCTGCACCACGTTGTTGAGTGAGTACGCGTTGGCGGCGCTGCGCTTCATCCTCGCGTGGATGGCGCGGTCCGTCAGCACGAAGGGGTCCGGCAACATCCCATCCGAGTCGTAGGCTTCGGCCAGCGAGTAGAAAGGCGACTTGGAGAACTTGGTCCCCACGCCGTAGAGGGTGCTGATCTCCTTCGGGTCGCTGATGGACAGCGTGTTCGGGGCTAGTCGGACCATCTTGCCGTACGTGTTGTGCAGCGCGATGTCGTCGTCGTGACTGAAGCCATTGTACACAGATAGGATCCGTGGGAGGGACGAGATGCGCCGGAGGAAGGGACCCGGAATATGGTGAAGGCTGCGACGGAAGTAGTTGCATACAACCCAGCAGCATCCAATGGCGATTGTCACAACTGCCCAGTTGTCTGCGACCAGTCTGACGAGACTGTGGGTTGCGAGCATTTTACTGGATTACGAGTGTTTTGTTTAATAATATGAGCTGCTCAGGGAGAACATCAGGTCTGGACCTGTTTAATAGATATTAGAACTCAATTATAGTTGCAATACATGATAGAAACCGAGATGCCCACTTATCTGCGAGATTACCCCAGACTCCCGGCAATCGGGGTCGCGCCTTACGTGAACATCGCCGGGAGTCACCGAGCTAGGTCAAATCGAAACCGGGAAAACTCCACCAATGGAAGAGCCCTTCGCTCTGTTTGACTAACCCGGGAACGAACCATGCACTCTTTACACCCCTGGAGGCATAGTTGACGGGAAAATCTTCGATTGAACCAAGTCTCTCTGAATTGATGCATCAGTAGCTTGCAGCTAAAATTATCTCCATGTCGTTCTTCTACGTCTGTTCAAAGGTCCCTATGGATAATTACTGAATGTAACACGGGGAGTTTCGTTGAACTCTCCAACTCCCAGCTTCAGCTTCCGTTGCTCGACTCTCAGATACCATTGGGGATGCCGTTTGTCAGCACCTTCTTCTTCACATCTACGACCTTTTGTTGCCGCAACATGACCTGGCGCGCCGCCTGCATGCCAATCTGGACAGCGCCGTCAATCCAGCCACGCCAACCATCCGACCAGTCTGCGCTGGCGAACAAGATATTTCCGTGGGGTCGCTGGAGGGCAGAGAGATATTTTGTCGTGAAATTCGGTGGCAGGTAGCACCAAGTACCCTTGGAAAACTCGTCGTTGTTCCAATCATGGGAAACCTAGGCAACGTGATCAGTAATGAAATATTAGACAAAGACAGAGGGCGTTGGGCCCCGGGTTAGCTTACAATGCGGTTAACAATGACTTCGTTCTGCTTCTCCTTGGGCAAGAGGTGGATAATCGCAGACTTGACAGCTTGGACATCATCTAGAGAGATGCCCAGTGGGGTTTTCGGGTCGGGCCCAAAGCACACCAGATGGGAGTTATCCGCAGGGGTTAGCCGATCTCCGAAGGCCGAGACCATGCCTTTTCCGGGGATGCCCAAAGAGCCCCACGAGAGGTAGTCCGGGCCATTGATGTCCATATGGACTTTGTTGCACTTGTTGACGGAACCCTGCTGCGCAGCCTCGAGCTTGTCTGCGGGAAGCGGCGGGCTGAACTCGACCGACGACAAGACGTTGAGCGGGACAGTGCAGATAACAGACCTCGCCTTCCACGTCTGCCCATCCCTAGTGGTTACAGTGACAACGTTGCCCGCGTCCTCAATTCTCTGGACGGGAGTCTTGAAGCTGTAAGAGAGGTTGCCAGTGGAGAGGGCGTGCTCGAAGATTCGCCGATGCAGCTCGCTGTTACCACTCCGCAATCTCGTGTGAAGGGCAATGTCGTTCAACCCCGTCGGTGTGTGTGACCCCAGAGACCACCAACGAAGGGTGTCTAGAAGCCCCATCTTGTCCAGGGAGTTGCCACCCATCTGTACCAGCTGGGCCTCGAGGACGCTCAGCTCTTCTGCCGATAGTTGGTCGCGGATCTGGTCCAGCCGGTCCTTGCACGAGAGTTTGTCCCACTCGGCCATGAGCTCTGGCGATTGATCGGTGCGGAAGGCGTACTTCCACGAGTGTCTAAGATCGTCTCCGTCGATGTTGCAGAAGGCACGAAAGACCCGTCCGCATATGTCAACCTGCCAGAAGAGCCAGAATGAGTTTACCATGCCAGCTTTGAAGAAACGTGAATCTCTGGAACCTTACCTCCTCATCGTGTGACATATTGCGCTGTTCGCTTCCTGTCGTGGCAGTGAAGTAGTCTTCTTTACCGCCCGGGTTCTGAGTAACAACCCAGTCGTTGTGCAGCCCGTACAGCGACACCTCGCGATAGATGTGGGGCATGTGCCAATGGATCCAAGTCCCGCCCATCTCGTAGTTGAACCCATTGATAGTGGCATGCCAAGTTCGGCCTCCGAGCCTGTCGCGGGCCTCGAGCAGTAGCGTCTTCTTGCCTGTGGGCGTACCAAATTAGTGATCGTGTCAGCTCAAAGAGGCCAGCGCGCCCAAAGCTTATTACCTTGTGTAGCCAGATCTCGAGAGGCTACTAGCCCCGCATATCCAGCCCCGATGACAATCACATCCTGGATGTCGTCCTGTGGCTGAGCGGAGTGTGTCGGAGGCACGACAACGCCAATCGTGGGAAGACCTTCACGGCGGCCTGCGGAGGGTGTCCAGGTGAAGCCATCCGTGGAGTAAACCATGTTGTCGACGGTAGTTTAAGGCGTATGATAATATCCTTCGGTTGTTCGAGATTGTCGGGAAGATGCCCCAAACACATTTCGTTACGGACCTTGAGTGCGTAGTCGCTCCCAGTCTTATGTCTCGATTTCTCTAGTCCCTGGTAAAGGAGAGTGGGCCCGGGCAAGGGGGGTCCTGGTGGCTGAATCTACCAGCCTGTCAGCCCACTATGGGGCCACAATAGCATCCGCCAGGCGTGGAGAGGGCAGTCGCCTGCCTGCTCGAGGTGCCAATATCCCGTCCACCTTCTTGAACTTGCGGGTCCAGGGGCTGAACCGGAATGGGTGGAGCTGTCTTGGTGGAGCGGGCTTTAGTGGGACAGGCGAGAGCTAAGAACGGAAAAATAGGGCCAATCAGAGCTGGCCTATGCACGCCCTGATAGGATAAGTGTAACCGGAAGGATTATGCACAAACCGAGTCCATCCATTCACTCGGATATAGCGATCTAATAGGAGAGTGGGGTTTCATGAGGGGTTGAAGGTGGCAGTTTACCTCCGTCCACCTCCGTCCTGTCGGCCAGGGCGCAATAATCCAGTGTTGAACTCGACGGGATTCCATGGGTTGGCTCGATATGTCTCACGCCAATATCTCTGCTATACACGGCCCATACAGGAGGAAAGTTACTCTGGCTTGTGATTCCTGCCGTAAACGAAGGGTAAGTTGGCAATGCGGGGGTAAGCTTGGTTATAATACCAGGCAAACTGGTGTGCTGACGCATGCCAAAACTCAAGGTTAAATGCAGTGGAACTCAACCCTGCGTGCTGTGCTCCGAGTACGGGAGGCAATGCGAGTTCGATAGTAGAAACCAAGGGCGTCGCGGCCCCAGGCCACGACAATCTACCAGCCAGGCCCCAAGAGTCACCCATCAGCTGGCACCTCGACGTCTCTCTGCTGAACCAGCGCGTATTTCGCCCCCTAGGCCTGGAGTGGGGGAAGTGTGGCAGCATCAAGATCCCGCGGTCGTAGAAGAAGTCCAGCGGTGCGATGTCGACGACGCTGACCCCCTGGCCGTGGATGAGGATGAGGATGACATGCCTGATCCGTCAGTGTGGAGGCCTGGCTTGGAGAACCTGTTCTATGGCAACAACTCCATCTCAAACACGTATGGTAACATGCACAACAGCGGGCTTCATCTTACACTGTTTGCTGACCCAAAGTCTCGCAGCCTGCCCGCGTTAGACATGAACCTCATGTGCCATCTCATCGAAATCTTTTGCACAAGAGAGAACACGCAACTTAAAGCCTTACTTCCTACGGCGCAAATACAACAGCAGCTGTCCCAGGGCACCATGTCTCGGGGCTTAATACTGGCGGTATGTGCTTCAAGCATGAGGTTTTCTGTGCACAAAGTTGCAAAAGGGCATCACGCTCGCGGCTTTGCTCAGTCACTAGCACGCGAAGCGCGGAAGTGCATTCACGGTTGCAGTGCTATTGCCTGGCAACAAGTTGACAGCATCAAGACCATCTGTGTCCTTGTCGACTACGAGGCCAGCAGAGCTCATGGGCGGCAAGCGTGGATAGATATTGGTTAGCATACGATAACCCCTATCCTAGATCGGACTGCATGTCAGTGGTAACTGATAATTCGAAGCAATGGGCCGAAGCCTGGTGCAGCTAGCGAAGTTGGGACGCGACCTCGACGCGGAACAGAGGCAAATGCTGAGCATTGCCGATCACTATCTTGCCATCACACAAGTTTCCCACTGCCTCGGCCATCGCGACCTCCAACCGTCAAGTAACCGATCAGCCAAGAGACAGAAATTGGAGCCCCAGTGTTTACCATGCCCCGAAGGTTGCCCACACTTACTGGAGTTACTCGAGGTCCTTGCTAGCATCCACCAACTCTGCTTGACGCCCTTACAAGAGCAGAGACCCCTCCCTTGGAGTGCCAGTTCGGAGTTTCGGGAGCTGCAGGATGAGCTGGAAGAGTATCTCCTCCGTCACCCCAACACGTTCCGCTTCGGTCCGAACTCCCCATCAAGCCACTCGAGACAAGGGGATCTGGATGCTTCCGTCTCGTCACTCATCTGGCACTGTTGTGTCATTGTTCTCAACCGGACGTTTCTTCCGATACCACAGAGGTCCAAGACAACGAGTGACGGCCAAGAGCCCTCGATTCGGTGTGTCGAGTTCCCTGGCGCGCCGTCGCTCTTCTTAAAGGAGAGGATTCACCGATGCGAGTCTAGCGCGGATGCGATATGCGACATCACACAGGAGGTCATAAAAAACGGGGGGTTCTACACTGTAATATGGCCAACGCCTCTCGATCAACTATGGATATCTGCTGATTTGGTTTTTTCCCACAGCATGCTCTGCTTGTCGGATTTGCTTGCACGCAAAGTGCGTTGGTATCTATCAACCGTCTCCACCGGTCCTCAAAGCCATACGATAATCGCATTGTTGAGAATCTAAAGGTTGCATTCATCGTGCTGGGTGCTGTCAAAACCTTTTATGCCCCAGCAAGGGTCTGGGTAAGTTTATGCCCCCCAGAACGCCTTCCGACTTTGCGAGCTTCCTGACAAATCGCAACCTGGTGTTGCGGTGACTTCAGTTAGACGTTCTTTTCCAGGCCCACGACATCAATACTCGACTCTGCCATGTATCGGAGACAACAGATATGGCATTTAACAGCTACTTCAGCCGATTTCTCGATATTGAGGAGCCGCCCTTCATGCCGCTGGATCCAAAGGAGGGCGATACACTCCGGGATGAGGCGGGGGCTGGCGAGTCCAATAGCACGGCAGAGAAACGAAATGAAGCGCTCGTTAACGGTCAAGGCTGTGACCAGACCGCTCCCACGGAGAAGCCCCCAGCATGGCTTCAAGCTTACGCAGGCCATCTCTCGGGAGATATCGACACGGATGAAGACTTGGACGGTGTTGACCAAGGGTCACCTACCACAGCAGTGCAAACGGAGCCAGTACAAACAGGTGCCATGGACCGTGCGATCCCGATTCCCGCCATAGTCCAAAGGCAGAACCAGGAGACCATGGACATGGATCCTGGGGGTCCAGAGTCATCTGTGCACGTGGCTGGGGCGATCCTTACTTCCATGTCGGGCAGAACACCGAACCCACCTTCACAACCAGGAGACTCAGTGTCTGGGGATTTACGAGGCTCTTTCACAGGAGATGCTAACGATCCATTCTCAGGACTCTTCTGCCAGTTGCCTGCATTTGCCGACTTTGCAGGACTGGATTCGGAGACGCAGATATTTCCTGCGCTGGGCTCAATCATTGGGGATTCGGAAATGTGGTCTGATGTATTTACTCACAGTATGCTGAAGTGATTTCCGTCATTGTAACGGATGTTGGATGGATTCTTTTTGTTAAAAGAAGAATAGAGAAGGAAAGAAGAAGGAAAGGAGAAGGAAAAGAGCAGGGGAAAAACACACACCCCCCCCCCCAAAAAAAAAAAAAAAACCCCAAAAAACCACCAGGCTGGTGCTCTGTAATCACTCCGCATCGCGCTACCATTTCAATCCCGACCTTTGCCCCGCCCCGCACCTTGATATATGCATAGACAGGGTTCCCCTCACGATTAGTGTATAACCTCGGTACCCCTGTATGTTTGCAGGACGACAAGGTCACATCATCCCACCACCACCCCTTTTCTCGTATCCCCCGCCCACATCCTTCTCGCTGGTGTCTACGACGTAACCCACCTGTGTAGACATTCTCCTTTTGACAACTATCGCGGACGAAGAGAAGATTAGCTACTACCCGGACATCACACCGGCACTCAGCAATTAATACCATCAATCGCAATTGTGAGCGGTATTAATTAGTTTATTTCCATGGAGCGGAATCTGCCCCGAGCGGAGCGACAGAACGTCGAGGGAGTATGTTGGACGTGCCTAGATAATAACTGGCAATGTGACGGGTGCCTGCCTCGTACGTGTTCGTTAGATCCTGGTTGATCCGACATGAAGCTGATCATCCGACTCTTCATCTTAGGCTGCAATGCCTGCACACAAAGAGAAGTGAGGTGCCGCGGATATGGTGTGCGTCTGCAGTGGCCAACAGGGGTTGCAGGCCAGAAGACAAGGCTGTGGAGACGGCAAGGCAGAAGATCCTCGGACGCAAACTCTCCGGCAGACACGGACCGCGATGTCGCACTTCCGGGGGCCATATCGGCTCTCGGTCTCCCAGCAGAGGAGAGCTTCTTCATGCAACATTATCTCCGTATGTCGTCATTGATCGCGTCGTCTACGCCGTGTGCGTCATAAAACTTCTCACTTACACTTGCCAATCAGAGAATATTGCCAGGATAGCTCTCGCCATCGACTACGACGGGAACGGATACCGTTCTCTGCTGCCTATGGCCGTGCAAGAACCTGCACTATTGAATGCTGCTCTCGCAGTTGCCGCTTCCCACCACAGCCGTTGGCAACACACGGCTGATAAGACGTCTCGCAAGTACCTCCGCGCCGCCGCGAAAGCTCTTCGGGACAGGTTTTCGACCCCGGATCTCGTCCATAGCCAAGTTACCCTGGCCTCGATGTTGCTCTTGGTGTCTTTCGAGGTACGTCGCTGATCATTAACTAATCTTGGTACCAAACGGTCACTGAAACCACACCCACCGTCAGGTGTTTTCAGGCTCGAACCGGTGGCAGGGACACTATGATGCAATACGTGGCTGGATCCGATCTCGTGGCGATTGTTCTGACCTCGACCCGTTTCTCAAAACCTGGGTCTGCTTGCTTGACACCCAGAGCGCCTTGAATCTCGGCCAGCCGGCGATGCAAGAGCTGGAGTCCTGGCTGGACATTACGACGGATGTGGCTGGCCAAGAGCAATGCGTAGATGCTCTATTTGGCTGTTCGTCCAGGCTACCGAAGCTGATGGTGAGTCTATTAATACCCGTGATCTTTGGAATGGGCATGCTGACCTAGATCCAAGTGGGCGGCGTCTCGGTTATACGCATCCTCCAAGGATAACCAGATAACCTTGGATGAACTACGGAACCAAGCGGAAGCCCTGCAGAATGAGATTCGATCAACGGTCATCATCCTCGATTCCCAACCCCTGGTCGGCATCTCCTGTCACAGCACCGCACAGCCATTCGCCACCGTGGGCATGGGTCAGGAGGAGCTGCGACAGCGAATGGTGGCCACTGCAGAGATCTTCCGCCACGCCTCGCACATCTACGTGTACCGAATTATGCACGGCCCGGAGGAGGCCCTGACGGAGGAAATGCAAGCATCTCTCAACACCGCCCAGGATCTGCTTACCATGGTGCCCGACGCGCTGGGCCCGGGCGCGAATCTCGGTTGGTGTTTGGTGGTGCTCGGGGCCGAGCTGGACGGCACACACGAGCGGGACTACATCCGGTCGAGACTGGATGGGCTGCATCTCCTGGGTATCCATAACACGAAGAATGGCCAGAAGATCCTGGAGGAGGTCTGGACCCATCGAGACCTCGTCACCCAGGGGCAGGCCCTGCCAGAACGGTGGCAGGACACCATGCAACGTATAGGTCAATCGCAAATATTGGTCTAGCAAGCAAGCTCACGTAACCCCACTGAGCTGCGTATTAACTTGCTAACTACTACTACTACCGAGAGAAGCCCGGACACAACTTCAGGCTTAGCTGTTGGCCGACCGACGAATTAACGGACACACGCAGCTCATTTCCCCTTCCACGCCATCTCCATCAGCCCCTCGATCCGCATCGGCGCCGCAGTCTTGCCGGCGAAATGCTCGACCAAATCCAGATGGTCGGGCAGCCTCGAGAAGTCGTATGCGCCCAGAGCCACGGACGCCTCCAGGTCCGCTGTCAGAGCCCTGAGCTGCTCCAACCCTCCAGGGAAGTGCTCGGCAATGGGGACGTTCCTCGGTAGGACCGCGTTCTTGTGGTCCAGCAGGTCAGCAATCGGCTGGTACGTCACCGCGAGCTTGCGACCCAGATTCTTCTCGGCCAGGATCACCAGCTCGTTTGGCGCGGCGGTGCTCGACGCCGTCGTCATGACCCGCGGCCACTTGTCCAGCTCGAGGGCAAGGGCTGTGTACCGCGCGACGTCCTTGGTGTAGGACATGGCCATCCGGGCCTCGCCGTCTCCCGGCAAGGCCGCGACTCCGTTTGTGGGGTCGGTGAAGACGCACAGCTCCCGCAGGTGCGTCGAGATGTTGGGCATGCCGAAATAGTCCATGAACATGCCCGGGTATATATACGTGAACTCGAGGCTCGTCCGCTCCAGCTCGCGCCGCGCAACAGTGTGGAATCGCTTGTCGGGATATGGCAGCACGTCGTCGCCTTGGTCGTAGTCGATGTTGAATTCGGAGGGGATGAATCGCTTGACGCAAGCTGCCTGCTCGGCGGCTCGGATGAGAGTCAACTGCGAGTTGCTGGCGGCTTGGAAGTCGAGCGCGAAGGTGCAGATGACGGTGTGGACTTTGTGTTGCGTCAGGAGCTCGGCCACGGCCGCCTCCGAGCTGTAGTCTGTCTGGATAATGGGGAGATATGTCTTGTTTGTCAATGGGGAGACACGGGTCGGGTAGTCCTCGGGGACCTATGATATCACACTGTTAGGATTGGCGAGGAGGATAGACAGAACGAGATTGGCATCATGAAAGGAAACCTACTTTGCGTGACATGACGTAGACCTCATATTTGCCGGTCTCGTGAAGGGCATCGGTGATGAGCCTTCCCATGTCGCCGAGACCACCGGCGACTACGACGACAGACATATTTGCGGTAATTAGTCAAAGTCCGAGGAGATACTGGTATAACCTGGCTATTCCACATTGATGCAGCAAGCTTGAGGATGCACACAAGCTCTGCAAAAGAGCTGGGAAGATTGCTGATAAGGGATGACTGGCCGAGTGGCACTCGGCCCTAAATTAGACTAGCCTCCATGCCACCCGACGATGGCCAAACTCGGGAAATATCAGGGGATTATCTTCCCATTGGTGGTGAAATGGACCCATTCGAGGATCAAACCTGGGACACTGCAAGGTCTATCTATGCAATCCGCCAAGGACCACTTGTTTAAATCCAGTACTGACTGCCAGAACCTGCTTTGAGAGCACCCTTTGTCCCAGACATAATATCATGAAACTTTAGATCCTACTCTGACCCTTAATTACCATCTATTATCACCCTCCCAGCACAAACGGTGACAACTCGATTTGAAGAAGAGACCAAAAACACACCAAAAATGTCGCCCCGACCCATCCACCGCATCACCCTATTCAAGATCCCCTCTGAAGAGGACCAGGCCCGCCTCATCGACATTTACCGCACGTTGCCGGCCCGCGCCCTCAAGGACGGCAAGCCGTACATCCTATCGGCGACAGTGGGGCCATCATACGACGATGTGCGCAACCAGGGCTATACGCTAGCAGCCCTCTCTGTGTTTCACTCGGTCGAGGACATGAAGTACTACGACGATGAGTGTGCGGCACACGCGGAGCTGAAGAAGGTCGCTAAGACGCTGCATCACGGGGCTATGATGGTGTATTTTCAGAATGCGCTTTAATATGCAAGCGGTAGCCAACTGGGAGAGCTGGTAGAGGAGAATAGATCGTGGGTTGGGGTTTGTGTTCTTCCTGGGGACTCCACTAGGTTGTCATGGTTTTCTCCTCAATGACACCAAATTTACATGTACCTATGGTGATCAGTCAGGCTGGCTACTTCAATATCACCGCTCTACCAATGGTCTCAACGGTCACCGTTTTGGAGATTGTGCTGTACACCAAGCTAAAACTAACCCTCTATGAGAACGGGATCGCCTCAAGAATCTGACCCGAACACTCCCCAAATCCAACGAGCCCCCCTTCCTCCGTGCCACAGAGGCCAGAGATGGTAACGGTATCCCCATCACACAAAAACATCCTCTCCTCACCACCATCAAGCTTGATTTTCTGCTTCCCGCCGAGATTCTGCTCCAACAAACTGCCGCGTGACCGCTCGTCCGTCCCGCTAATGGTACCGCTGCCAAGCAGATCGCCCGGCCGCATGGGGCAGCCTCCGACGGTGTGGTGCGCTACCATCTGAGCAAACGACCAGATCAGGTTCTTCCCACTTGTCCGCGTGACGGTTGTGGTCGCTCCCTGAGCCGTGGTTAGATCAACCTGTAGCTGGATGTCGTACTGATTCTGCTTCCGCGTCTCCCGCAGGTACGGCAGGAGCTCGGCATCGTTCTCAATCCCCCCAACTGCGAACGGCTTAAGCGCATCCGGCAGCACAACCCACGGGCTGATAGTGGTGGCAAAATTCTTGGCGTTGAAAGGGCCCAGGGGCACGTATTCCCACGTTTGCAGGTCCCGCGCCGACCAGTCGTTCATCAACACGTACCCGAAAATACTCTGCTCGGCCTCCTCGATAGGCACCGGCTGGCCCAGCGGATTGGCCTTGCATATGAACGCACCGAGCTCTAGTTCAATGTCCAGTCGCCGACAGGGTGAGAAGATGGGCACCTTTGGGTCTGCAGCCGGGTTGACCAAGATCTGGCCCCAGGGGCGGTGGACCGGCGTGCCGGAGACGACGACGGATGAGGCACGGCTGTGGTACGCGACTGGGAGGTGCTTGTAGTTCGGTTGCAACGCATTCTGTGGCCCACGGAAGAGAGAGCCGACGGTGAAGGCATGGTTGATGCCGGCGAAGAAGTCCGTGTAGTCGCCAATCTCCATGGGGAGGTGCATGGTGACGCTCCCCACTGCCACTATGGCGTCTGCCCTGAGCCCTTCGTTGTCACGGAGAACTTGGGGGTGCGGGGTGTCCTCGGCGAAGACGCTCTGGAGATACATCCGGACTTTAGAGTGGATGGGCCTACCCAGAGCCGCAAAGGGGTTCAGCGTCTGCGCCGAGAAGACATGGGTGTGAGGCTTGATTTCGTCCAATCCTGCAAAACCGTTCCGCTCGGCGAACACCTTGAGATCCAGCACATGGGCACCGAGGATCGTTGCAGGTCGGGGGATCAACGCCCCTGGTGTGGAGATGATACCGAAGGGGATGTTTGCAAGGGAGAACGGCGAGGATGGCGCAACAGGGAGCCAGGGTTTGGGACTCATGGTGTCGTCTGGGGCCCGAGAGTATGGTGAGTCTTGATTACTCCTCGTGGTCAGTGTCAAATTTAGAAACTAAAGATCTGTTAAAGGGCACCGTGCTCTCGATCGTATGAGATTAGAGCTGGTCGTCTAACATCCCGTGGCTTATTTCTGCAAACACACAAGAGACCAAGGGTTGAGTGCCTTGTCGCTCCCCGATCTCGGCAATGCGAAGTTGGATGAATGACATCTCGCTTGTCCTCCAAACCCATGTCCATCACTTGATTAAGCCTTGTGCACCGGAGCTTGGCAAGGATTAACTCAGGGAACTTCTTCCCATCTACGCGTACGATCGTTCGTTGATGCTGTGGGGACTAATGATGCCGGGGCTACAAGTGTGGGGTGCCTTCCTTAGCTCAGGAGAGTAGAGGGCTATGACGCGCCTGTCCAATGACATATTGATCCAGCCCTCATACGCGGAACTATCGTTGGTACCAAATGACGATCGATAACATTGTTGCATCTTTTTCCGGAATGCGCTTACCTTCCTTGTCTTGGCAAAGGAAGGATTCCCAATGGAAAGGGGGATGTATGGTCCGCGGACAATTGCGTTGACTAATACCAACCAAGGCTAGCGATCCAGACCTCATGGTGGTTAGATATGTGTGTCATCTATTTTTGTGCCTGCTTTGGGATTTGATTGCCGTGTGTCTTACGGTGGCCTGATTTTGCTGACACTGGATAATCGGAGTATCAGTGGCATGAAGAATCGATCGAGGAAGATCAATACAGCACCGTCACCAATACTGCCTACAAGAGCCCCTCAGATAGCTGCAATTTCTTCTCTATCTTATCAGATCATCGTGATACAATAGCACCGCTACCGCCGTGACGAGCGCATCTACCACTCCCCAGGGCATCTGACACCACTGTGCTGATCATGCCGGTCACTAACTTCTCAACGCCGGAGAAGTACCGGTACCTCAATGGTTTTCAGTCTTACCACGAGTTACGTTACGTTCCCTTTTCGAACACGCCATTGCTTCAGGCCTGAAGTTGCAAATACTGACTGTCCGTTTGAAACAGGAGTGAAGCCATTCCCAGCACTCTCCCCATTGGCGCGAACTCACCCCAGAGACCCAACCACGGCCTCTACGCCGAGAAACTATCGGGCACTTCGTTTGTCGCACCACGCAGCGAGAATCTCCAGACCTGGCTCTACCGCATTCTCCCATCTGCCGCCCACCTCCCTTTTGAACAATACCAAGAATATGAGGTCCCAACAAACATCCACCAGATCCCGGTGCAGCTGCGATGGGACCCTTTCGACCTTGATGATAAAGCCGACTGGGTGCATTCCTTGAAACAGCTCGGCGGTGTTGGGAGCCCTGCGACCAAGTCGGGCCTTGGGATCTTCATCTTTGCGGCTGGCACCTCCATGCCACAGCGACATGCTTTCTATTCAGCCGACGGAGACTTTCTCATTGTTCCCCAGCAGGGCGTCCTCGATATCCAGACCGAATTCGGCCGCATCCTAGCACGCCCTAACGAGATTGTCGTCATCCCAAGAGGGATCAAGTACCGGGTTGACCTCCCTGCTGGCCAAGTGCGAGGGTATATCTTGGAGATCTATGACGGTCACTTCAAGCTCCCCGAGCTCGGCCCCATCGGCTCCAATGGCCTGGCGAATGCGCGGGACTTCCAAGCGCCGGTCGCCGCCTTTGATGACACCGAAGATGGCTCCTCGAGCTGGACCATATTCACGAAGTACAACAATGCCATGTTCACAGCGGCACAAGACCACACACCCTTCGACGTCGTCGGCTGGCATGGCCTCTATTACCCCTACAAGTACGATCTGGGCCGCTTCAACGCCATCGGTAGCACCAGCTTTGACCACCCCGACCCGAGCATCTACACGGTGCTGTGTGCACCCACCGCCGACTTTGTCATATTTCCGCCTCGCTGGCTTGTCCAGGAGGACACCTTCCGGCCCCCCTGGTACCACCGCAACACCATGTCCGAGTTCATGGGCCTCATCATGGGCGAGTACGATGCCAAGTCCGGTGGAGGGTTCCAGGCCGCTGGGGCCAGCCTCCACAACGTCATGAGCGCCCATGGACCCGACGCCGAGACGCACGCCATGGCCAGCGCGGCGGACTTGAAGCCTGTCAAAGTTGGTGAGGGGAGCATGGCGTTCATGTTTGAGAGCCCGCTCATGATTGGCGTGACGGACTGGGGCCTGGAAAAGTGTCGGAAGGTACAGCGGCAGTACAATGCCGATTCTTGGGTTCCCCTGAAGAGGCACTTCAAACGGCCGACAGATGCTACTGGGGAAAAATAAATAAGACGACTTCTTTGTGTATTTCTTGTGTGGCTCAATACCATTCATTAATTATTACCTCACCCCATGAAGACGATGTAATTCGATAAATAATGCTCAAATAATTAATGACAAGATAGAACCTCTCCTGAGCCATCTTCCCAGATTATCATGGTCGCTACTTGCTTTCACGTACAATCAGATAAGATAATCTTTTTCAACATCGCCCACGAGAGCCCAGATCCATTCTAATAGTAATTAGGTAGTTAATACTTAATACGTCTTCTACTAGTCTGCGCATCTCAGTACAGCACCTATCTATATCAAGCCCACTCGCCTTGTGAAATAGTACTCTTGTCCACTCCGCTATTGTCACTTTCTACCAACCCCGTGTCATGATTAACGGCAAATTCAACAGGACCGTGGTAGTGCCTCCGGCCGTAGAAGATCCAGAATAGTGACGCCAACACAAAGACAGCGCCAATGATTGTTGATGCGTAGTTCCTGTTGATGTGGTCAGAAAGTAGAAACTCCAAGAAATGAGGATGCATGATACTCACATGTTACTGGCGTTGACGGGGCTGTTGACGGGGAACGACATGAAAATGACCATGAAGCAACCGAACAAGAAGGCCACAATATGTACAGGCGTGGAAAACCGTCCCATGTTGAAAGGGCCTTTCACAAGGTTCTTCTTCCACCACAGCGTATAGAAGATGTTGATACCGAGAGGCAGCACATACGAGAGCTGGAAGGCAACCAGAACGCCTGCCATTATGCCGTAAAAGGCCGTCGTGTTCCAGATGTAGATCATGAAGACGACAATGGACGGGACTATCAGCACGATGTTGGCGAGAATGGGCACGTTCCAGCGCGGGTGCAGCTTAGCCAGGGGACGGGGCAGGGCATTGTCTCTTGCCATGGACCAGATGGCGCGGGCCGCGGCGCCCCAGAGGTCGAAGCCCGCCGTCATGGCCACGGCTGAGCTGATGCAGTTGAGGAAACAGGACAGGCCGACGTTGGAAGTGCTATTGATCAGGATTTGCGTGAAGGGACTCATGAGACCGATGGGCGAGTTGAGAACTGCATCGACGTCTCCAATACAGAACAGAACGGTAATGACAAATGGGAGAGTCATCAGCGCGGTGCCGCCCGCCTGCAAGATCACTGTTTTCACGCAGGATTTCTGTCAGACATTGCATCTTCTCCCACATTATTTTTTGCGGGAAATGAAATGAGCATTGTGACTTACTTGCTCTCGGAACAAGGACGCTTGCGTTGGGAATCTCCTCGCTGAAGTGGGTTGCAGTATCCAGCGAGAAATATGCATATAGAGCAGCGAGAAGGCCGATGCTCCAGGACACGAAGTCGCTGTCCCAGCCAGTACTATTCTGAAAGTTGGTAAAGACATACTTGGCGTCGTGCTTGTCCTTGGTAAAGCCGGCCAGGATGCCGATGACGAGGAAGTAGCCGACAACGTGAATCACGAGAACTAGGCGAGATCCGGATTAGCTACTGGCCTTGTAGAGGAGAAGGCTGGAAATAATGTCAAAGCTCACCAGCTGAATTCATATAGTGTAGGGCATTCACAGCGAAGATATTGAGGATTATCCAGCAAACCATGCAGGCAAGGCAGATCTATATTTCAGCCGTGTCAGCAAATACGCAATGCCTGAGGAAAGGCGGATTCAGACTTACCAGAAATGCGTGCCAGGTCAGAGGATTGTAGTCTCGCGTGACCATGACATACGACTGGATCTGAACGGCCACACCCATCCCACAGGACAAGGCCCCGAGCCAAAGGCCGGCCAGTCCAAACCAGGCAGTGAACCAACTCTTGGAAGCAATAGGTCAGCATGGTTCTAATGCCAGGACGAGGCCCGGTCCGTCACCTACCAGCATCGGGGCGTACTTGGCTGGGGCGAGATTGGCAGTCCAGACATACTGCCCTCCGGCTGAGGGCCACATGCTAATTACAGGCGATGTATCTGTCAGCAGCTACAGGAAACACGCAGCAAAAGGATGAGCCCAGACTGCAACATACCTCACGAACTCGGCCAGGGAACAAGCCATGCAAGTGATGCCGACAGAAACAAACACCCAGCCCCATATGAGGCCGACGGATCCGCCGCCGGCAATGCCTTGGGCAATGGACGCGGTCCAGCCCTCCCACTATTCGTGATACGTCAGTAGGAGATCTGGGTAGAGGGCTGGATGTGAGTTGGCGCATACCGCTCCGGATGTGCACACGGCGATGCCAAAAGCCGTCCAGAAGTTGAACCGCTTCGCTACCTTGGCCCCCTGGCTGGGGTTGACGGCCGAGGGTACCTCGGCAAGGGGGCTGTCCCGTCCCTTTTCGGGCTTTGACATGGCGGAAAGGATTGATGCTGGTTACTATGCAATTGATTAAGGGTGGAAACAATCACAGGTGTTTGTCTGAGCTGAATGGCCGGGTGCTTTGGAAGAAGGGAGAAGGGCTGTCGAGCACCATATATAATCCGCATGTCAGGGCATCCGGCTTGGTCGGGGTCTGATACAGCGCGGTCGCAGAGGCACGTACTGAATCTCAACCCAGCGCCTGTATCCAGTGGATGTGCAATAGCCTTTCCGTTGCTGGGGCTTATCAGTAAGGAACGAAGATAGAGGGTACCTCGAGTGGTTATCACACGCTATGATCCAGACCCATACCCAAATGTGGAGCTGATTGCCTGGGGGAGCTAATCTGCACTCTCTGAAGTGGGTGGGGATGGGCAAGGCAGGGGCGAGTCAGGGGTTCGGATCATCCACTGACAGGCTGAACGCTCGCTACTAGCCTATGGAGGCAACGCTATTGGGTGGGATGCTGGTGTAATAACATGTATTCAAGTCCTTAGCGTGGTCGCTCTCTTTGAACCTCCCCCGGATTCCCGGCTCCCCCTAGTGACACACGCCCAGCTACTCGGGCCTGCGCTCATCAACTGAGGAGTTAATCCACAATCCTTGGGGCAAGGGAGGACACTAGCAGGGTGAGCTATCGCCCAAGCCTAGATTTAAGCGAAGTGCGGGGAAGTGGATCAACTATTTGCTAATGGATGCCACATGTTTGGATAACAATTAGGTTCTCCTACTGCGCTCAATGCCCCAGCCCCAGTAGACGCATACCTAGTGTGCAGATGATACTCGTACCCCGAATTAGAAAGTAAACTGTCCATGCGTATAAATCAGAACAGCGTTCAAGCAAGCCTTGATCATGTAGTAATTGGGATAATTATGTCGCCGTCCTGGACAAGGAGCACATGGCATAGAAGCGCAGATATGGGGATGTTTGATGACTTGTAATTAAATGGCTCTGGATTGGATCCTGAGAACGAGGGAATAGCACCAGCTCACATACGTTTGTTACACTGAAGAAGACAAGGTTATCCATATTTAACTTCGAGCCTCGAAGAATGACTGATTTTGACACCTAGATAATTACATTTTATCTAATTGCCACCTTGGCTTGCCCGACTTTTCTACTCTCAAGGAGGTAGTCGCCGCCCGCAGGAAGAGCCAATTCTTCGATGCTGCCCTGTTTGTAGCTCTTCACGTCCGCGGCCAAGTGATCAAAGTGCTTCTCTGCCTCGCTCTCAATGTCGTACTCAATCACCCACTCCGGGCGCGGGAGATTAAGAATCTGGGGGTTCTTCTTGATCTCCTCACCGTCCCAGTCGACATTGTGGTACCCGTCTCTGGTTGTGATGGAAGCCATATGCGTGACGTGCGACCGGTTGAAGCGGATCCTCTCAAACACCCGCAGACCAAGGGGCACGTCGCCGTTTGCCCGCTTCAGCGCGATGGCTAGCGCGACGCCATCCTCCATGGCCTGCGAACCGCCTTGCGCAGAGGTGGGAAGATGACAATGCGCCGCGTCTCCTATCAGCACGATCCGCGCCGAGGGACTGAGCCACGTCTTCAGCGGGTCCCGCCACACGAGCTTGTAGTCGACCAGGTGTTCCTCTGGAGTGGCCTTGACGACCTCGACGAGTTTCTGCTCGAAGCCGCCCTCGGCAAGGCACGCGAAGACGTCTTCTTTCTTGCCTGGAAACGACCAGGACTCGCCGATATCTGCCGTGTCCTGGAGACAGAAATGATTAGCGCGCTTGATGTGGAAATTACTAGGCGTAGCTAATATGCCATACCTTGTGTGTTAGAACCCAGCCAAGATCCCTCCCCTTGTTCCAAGTGTAGATGATCATATGCAGGTCCTTGGTAACCCACAACTTGGTCGTGTCGACTGTCGGGTCGCAAAAGTCTTTCAGGTGTGGATTTTGTCTGTGCTCCTCGGTCAAGGAGAAGTAGGCGCGGAAGATAGCATAGCCACTGTTGACCTTTGTGTCCAGTAGGCCGAGGACCTGCTGGCGAGCAGTAGAACGGGGACCGTCAGCAGCCACCACGACGTCCGCAACGTATGTTTTGCCGCTGGCCGTGACGACGCTCGGCTTGTCGCCATCATCAAGGTACTGCACAACGCGGTCGCCAAACTCGAACTTCACGCCGACTTCCTCCGCGTAGTCGAGGATGACCTTGTGCATCTGCCCGCGGTGGCCGGCATATTGCTTCCAGAAGTGATGAGGCTCCAGGATCCAGTCCTCCTCCCAGATCACAGTGCCGTTGGCCCTGCAGTACTGGAACCGGTCGCCCTGGTTTATACAGATCTGCATGAGATCCCGACCGACCCGGCCGTTCTCCCAGCTTTCGATGATCCGGCCGCCATTCGGGAAGAAGTCTATGATGTCCCCGTAGGCCAAGCTCGTGGGGTATATCTCAAGGATGGTTACGTCCATGCCTCGTTGCCGGCATTCAATGGCAGCCGTAAGCCCGCCGAAGCCGGCACCGACGATTACGACACGGAGTTTGTCGCTGGTCATGATTGGAGGCCTGAGAGCTGCCGTTGCAAGGCGGTATTGGGGTATCGGAAGGAGTAGGGGGTCTGACAACGAAGATTCAAAATATGGATGGTGCTGTGTGGTCGACCACTGTCGTGGGCATCAAGGGCCGAGCAGCGCAATGATAATGGGTAAAATCTGGAACTGAAAATCACCCCTTTCATCAAGCGATTGCACGCGCCAGGCTATCCGGAAAAGCGTGACATCAGCTCACATGGACACGACAAAATGCGCCGGAGGTGTGATCGGTCGGGGCGATAGGTATCCCGGCCCATCCATGCAGGGACTGGAATTGGTTGAGGGGTCAATGG
This sequence comes from Phialemonium atrogriseum, assembly GCF_030411735.1. NCBI lineage: Eukaryota > Fungi > Ascomycota > Sordariomycetes > Cephalothecales > Cephalothecaceae > Phialemonium > Phialemonium atrogriseum. The sequence goes on along the minus strand of NW_026848154.1, from coordinate 630,002 downwards.
AGATTCGCTTCAACCCGGATAATGGAATAATTAGTTCATGGACATCCTTCCGCGGGGACGGGAGTATAGGTCGCCCCCTTAATTAACTATCTCCGGGCTCGTCCAATAAGGGCTAATCCCACGATCGATCCTGGAATAATTCCTGATTGGCCCTAATGATCCCTGAAAGACCACTTCGGGCAACTACCAAAGTACCGATAATCAACCTCGGCATTAGAACTTCTTCTTGCCCCCGACTCCCACGCTCATTATGCGCACCGCCACAAAACTGCTCAGAGCCACGGCGTATGCCAAGCCAGCAAATACTATCAGCCCAAGGTAGTCCCCGTCAGCAGCCTGCAGAATCTGACCACCCACTGGGACACCTATCAAGGACCTGCCTGCCTGTCAGTCTCGAAAGTGGGAAGAAGCGAGCAAAGAGAAAATGAGCTCACCCAAAGCTGCCAATACTGTAGACGGCCGTGAAGGTCTTTCCATAGTCTTCGGTTTTGCAAAGTTGTCCAATGCACACTGGAACCAAGCTGATACCACTGCCGCTGCCGAGACCAAATAAGATGACAAACCCCGTTAAACCCGTTACCGTCTGCCCCGCCGGCAGCCATATCCCCAGTATGGACACAAGGCAGAGGGCCAGAGCAACGATCTGGGCGTTGAACCGGCCCAACTTGTCACCTAGCCACCCGGGAAGCCACCGACCCAGCAACGACCCCACGTTTAACAGTGTCACCATCCGGTATGCCGCCTGGGTCGAGATACCGTGCGACGTGGCATATGATGTGATGTAGGTCAGCGGTATGAATAAACCCAGTTCCACAAACAGAGCTCCGACTGCTAGGATAGCCATCCTTGCAGACATCAAGATCCGCAGATCCGGGATGAAGCCCATGCTGGACCTGTTGCAAGGAAGTAGGCGGCCGCGCATGAGGATGACGCCGACGGCCACGAATGGTAGCATCACCAGGGCCATGACCCTCATTGTCCAGGCGAAACCAATTTTTGGCAACAGAGCACCTAGAATGAGAGGCGATGCGATACCGCCCACGCTGCCCCCCGATATGGCCATCCCAGTGGCCAGACCGCGGCGCTCCAGAAACCAGTGCTGTACGGTTCCGATGGCAGATGTGAAGAGAAGGCAAGTGGCCAAGCTGCCCAACACCCCAAAGCAGAGGAAGAAATGCCAGTATTCCGTACAGTTCCCCAAAGCAAGATATGTTGCGATCAACAGGATCGCGCCGCAGAGCGAGAGGACCCGCGGCCCCTTGACGTCGAATATGGGGCCCAGAGGCAGCCCCGCAAAGAAGCTGAAGAAGTTGTAGAACCCGAAGATCCAGCCGATGCTGCCGGAGCTGCTGTCCTTCAGCTGCTCCTGCGAGATCCAGTTCTGGTACACGCCGACCGAGTTCATCATGGAGAGGGCAGCGAAGAAGGAGCAAAAACAGCCAAAGAGACACAACCACGCCCTTGTTCCGCCGTCGGGGTATTCGTCATCAGTGGGAGTAGGCAAGAAAGGTACGTCTGACGTGTTTCGAGTTGGTTCTGCATTTACGACATCTGTTTGCTTTGTTTTGTTGTAGTTCGTGGGCTCCATTTTGTCCGTGGTGCTGTCCGACCAAATTGTGGTCGATTTTCTCACGAGAGTTGGACCATCCTCGTAAAGCCAGCCAAAATCCAATATCAACGCAATATTGCTCGTTCCTGTGCTTTGCTTTTTTTCTTACTGCCCGTCACGGCACACCCAATTTGCCGCCCACATTCTAACGTGGAGCTTACGAAGCGGACTTAGGTTCAGTCTAGGATCAATAGCCTATTGGCCGCACTCTCAAGAAATTATGTGTGGAACTGATCGATTATCAAAGAAGCAACTTATAATGCCGGCCACCTCAGATCTTCTCTGATATTTGAAGAGGGTATGAAATTTCAAGACTTCACCTCACTTCAATCCAAAATTCAAAGTACCCCAATTTAATTACACATCACTTCCCATCCATGGTTTTCGAGTGGCAAGACGAGGGCAAGCTTCACCGCGTCCCTAAGCTGGAGCCGGGCCCACCCAATGTCTACTTTGGTGAGTATCTCGACCTCCTAACCCTTATAAAACTCGTTCAAACGTCTAGCCGTTGCTTACAGTGGTGCGTATTTTGCAGGCGATGTTTTCTCCACTCCGTCCAAGGACACCCCAAACCCCCTGACCGGGTCATTCTTCCTCCTCGAGCAGATCGACAATCTTGAGCCAGCCCCAAAGTACGACTATGACGAGAGTGGGGTTGTGCTAAAAGGTCAGTGAAGTTCGGAGTGTATGCATACCACCAGTAATTAGATGTTGACGATCTACTTTTTGTCTCTCAGGCGAGCTGCACATCGCGGACGAGAAGGGCAATGAGGCCAAGCTGTTGCCTGGGGACACTTTTTTCATCCACCGTGGAAGCACAATCACGTTCTCGACACCTCGCTTCGCTGTAGCTTACAAAGTTGCGGCTCGACACCGGATGCACTAAGGCTGGGTTGGGCGAGAGTCGTGGAGAGAGGGGGGGGTATGGCATAGGGTCAGATAGTTAGGTCCCATTGATAGGCCAATGGGAAACGCATACAGTTCATAGTTTCAATCATTTGTCTATAGAATTCATGAACTGTGGCTTGGGAGGTGTCACATCATGAATCCGTATAGCCAACGAATCGAATGGAATATCAGCCTTCCAAAAGACGGGAGCCCCCGTCGGCCATCGTACTTTGTGTTTCTTGACTAGGTTCAACAATCTTGCAGATCTCAGTGCTGCTGTTGGCATTCTAAATCTTGTTGTAGGCATACCTGGCACGGTTAGAACTTCATGAACGCGCAAAGAGATGGTCATCAAGAAATACATAACTTGGAGATGAAGTCAGGCACCCCCTGGCAGTGAGGTCATTGAGATATTAGAGATTCCTTCATAGCTCTAACGAAACGATGTACGGAAATAAATCTCGGGTCAAGCAGTAGCTAGTCTCCATACGCGGCGCAGTGAGAATCTAGTTATACTCATGTTCGCATTTGTCTAAGCTTGCCTACTCCTTGAAAGCTGCAGGCAGAGTATTGTACTTGACCGTCTTTGTCGTCAGCCATCCATCAAGTGCTTCCTCCCCCATATCACGGCCGAAGCCAGACTGCTTAACCCCTCCAAACGGAGTGTTCGCATGCAATAGCCCCCAGCAGTTGATCGTGACCTGTCCACTTTCCAGCGCCGCCGAGACACGTTGTGCTCGGTTAACGTCGTTGGTGAAGACGGCGGCGCTGAGGCCGTATTCACTTGCATTAGCCTTTGAAATGGCTTCAGCTTCTGTATCGAACTTGGCAATTGACTAATTTGATTGCAGTTAATAACTAGTGTTAATGTACCCAGTTTAGAAGCCTGTGTCGTAATACTTACCGCGACAGGCCCGAATATCTCCTCTTGCATGATTTGAGCATCATCAGGGACATCGGCAAAGGCAGTGTTGGCAATGAAATTTCCGCTGCCCGGCATCGATTCTCCTCCAGCTATAAGGCGGATACCGGATTCTTTCGCATGTCGAATATACTCGATGATCTTCTCTCTCTGCTTCAGGCTGATGACCGGACCTTTCGTTGTCTCGCTGAGCAGCGGGTCGCCATGAGAGGTTTGGGCCAATTTTTCTGCGAAGGCAAGGAGGAATGTGTCATAGACGCTGGCGTGGACATAGATACGAGACCCAGCAGCGCAGACCTGTCCGTTGTTGGCGGTGATGCCAATCGCCGTCCAAAACAAGGCGTTGTCCAAATCAGCATCGGCAAACACGATAGAAGGTCCTTTACCACCCAGTTCCAGCGTCACCTTCTTGAGGTTCGAATCGGCCGCAGCTCGCAATATCTGTCGACCAACCGGAGCACTCCCAGTGAATGCAATCTTCTTGACGCCTCCGTGCCTCGCCAGCGCTTGGCCGGCAACAGAACCGTGGCCACAGATGATGTTGATCACACCTGGAGGGAAGCCTGCCTCTTCAACGAGACTGGCCAGCTTTTGGCCGTACAGAGGTGCCAGCTCCGGCGTTTTGATGATCAGCACGTTGCCAGCCGCAATGGCGGGAGCCAGCTTCCAGATGGTGATCATCCTATTCTCAGTTCAGCACCCAAAGACTCGCGATGTCGAATAGCCGGGGGTTTCTAACAGTGGTGCATTCCATGGGACAATGGCAGCGCACACTCCAAGTGGCTCTCGCCGCGTAAATGCATAGCCTTGTGGGATGTTCAAGAGCTGGCCAGCGATCTTGTCCGCCCAGCCAGCAAAGTACCTGAGCGTCTCAACCGCCTGGGAAATGTGGAGTCCCTTCGACTCCCCAAATAATACTCCCGCATCCAGAGCCTCAAGGCTGGCCAGGTCATCTGAATCTCGCTCGATTAGGTCGGCGAGCTTGTTGAGGAGTTGGCCCCTCCGAGCGGGAAGAATGGTCCTCCATTGTCCCTGGAATGCCGCTTGGGCTGATTCGACCGCGGCATCAACGTCCTCTCCCTGGGCCGCTGAAACGGAGGCGAGGTGGCCCCTAGTCGTAGGGTTCTCGACATCAAGCTGAGATGATCCAGCTGCTGGCTGAAACTTATTGTTGATGAAGAGGCCGGTGTTGACTATTGTGGATCTGTTATTAGCGTCTGGTGTTGAACTCAGGGCTCGTTATGGTGTGCGTGCATACCGCGGATGGGCTTCCCTCCAATGCCAGTTAGCTCAATTTGGCTCATCCTAGTAAAATATGCGATCAGCGAGTTTAAGGGAAGAATAAAAGTCAACTAAGAGGAATGGAATTCTCACTTCAGATAATACCGTACAACTCCATTGGGGAGTTATAGAACTAGTTAGTTTAATACCTGCAAAAGTGTTGACCCACTCCCCCTGTCATTGGAGCCAGTCACGTAAAGTTCCACTATCACACGGAATATTACCAGAAACATCAGACTGGTTCACTTGACCTATCACAGCTCCGATCCCAAAGTCTATGGCGTTTATCCTTGACAGCCTGAAGCGTCCTAGCTAGCACCAAAATCACCCTGTCCCCTAGTAAGACAAGAAATTCAACAAGCCTGGCTACCAGTAATAATTTTAGAGGACAGGAAGAACACCATCCTCAGAGCTGGCATTCTCAATGAGCAGGAAACGACAGGTCGGTTCCAAGGCATGTTTGTCAGAACCAGCCGAACTTAGCTGCCACGAGTGTCTCGATCTGGCCTTGATCAATCATTCATTCTCATTGTAAAAGGAGTAATATTCCTTGTGAGTCGTGCTAGTATCTCTCTGCATTGGTCCTATCTTGTTTCCTCTCTAGATTCCGTATTTTTACGGTGTTGTATCTCTGCATTGTTCACCGCGTCCATCGGTCGACGGTCGAGGGTCGAGGACTTTGCAGCTCCTCGTCCACAGCATAACCTACAGTAAATCCACGTGGACGGGCTTTGGCTACTCCGACATGTACGATTGGCCCTCTTACGCCATGGCTATGCATCTTTGGTGAGCCGAAGAGGACCTTCAGAACTCAGAAGTAGGGTTAGTGGAGCGATGAGTGCAGGAAACTTGCGTCGAAGTCGGTTGGTTTGATGGGATCTATCGAGAAGAGTAATGATGATGTTTTAGACGACGCTGCATGAGTTAGGATCGGCAGTGTGCAAGCACAGTACATGCTTGGTAGCTTCCCCCCTCCCTCCCTTTTTTTCGACTCAGGATCAGGCTCGCTCGCTGGAGCACGTGATATCTCACGTTTCGGCATCATCAAAACACCACATGATCTTGCTCAGCGCCAAGTCTCACGTCAGATATTGATAAGGATTCCGGATAAGTTAATTTTGGTATACAAAGGATCGGGATCTGCAGAAAATCGAGTCGCTAAGGGAGCGCCCGTTTTGCCAAAGGCGCAGTCACCAACGGCCGCAGATCCCCGCCCGTCAGCACTAGAGCAGGCTGCCAATGTGAAGGCCCCCGGATTTAAAAGCCGAGTGAATCCCAGTCGTTCTCCCGATGTTTCGTTTCAACCGCTCCCGTCTTCACCCCGCGCTCAACGGATCAAAACAAACCTCCAAGCAAAAATGGCGCAGACAAACTCCCTGGCGCTCAAGCTCGCTCTCATCACCTTGATGGTCGACTCCATCCTCGAACTCTCCTTCGTCGCCGCTACCGTCGGTTGGCTGCACAACACCGCGAGCGGCACCTTCGCCGTCCGCTTCGGCGGCTCCACCTTCGAACTCCGCGGCGAGCCCGCCAACTTGCTGACCGACCAGGGCCACACCAGCAACGGCGCCGCCGGCACCGCATTCGTGCTCGTCGGGCTGGGCGGTATCATCGCGCTTTGGCTACGCGGGGGCCGGTACCGTGCGAGCCGGTTAGGGGTCTTCATGTATTATTTCTGGGTGACCATTAATATACTCGCCGTGCTCCTCACATTGGCGGCGCTGGCGTACGTGTTTGCAGTGACCCGAGCACATGACGGGCAAGACATCGACGTTTCCTTGGCTTCGACGCTCCATGGGAGGAAATACCCCCTGGGTACGTGGACGCCGCAAAACTGGTTTGCTGCCGTGCTGAGGCTCGATGTGGCGAATGGCGGCGTGCTCCGTGACATCAGGAGCCATTACAGGATCATGCTGGGGTGGCAGTACAATCTTATCCCCATGTTTGTCATCCAGCTTGCCACAACTGTGCTTGCTGTCGTGGATTGCCTAAGATGGCGGGAAGAGACGAGGTATGGCTGCGTGGTGCAGGCGGTCGAGGTTAAAGCTTGAGCCAGTTTGTGCTTTCTTTGAGGGTTCGGTTGCTTAATTTTCAATGCTGTAAGTTGAACATGTTGGTTTATGGCGGAGATAATGTTGCTAACAATGATGCTCAGTGATTTGGAGTATCGGCAGTCTTCAAAGGTATTACATTGGACTAGGACAGTTCAGTAATTAACAGAGTCATGATATTGTACAGCTATTTGAGCAATGTTTACCTTGGTGCATGGAGATGACGATGGTTGACTACAGCAAGACCCCTGCATGTGAAGCGCATAAGATGCTGTGTTCAAGAACCTAGAATCATTAAACCGCACACGGGGATTAGTTGAGTAATTCTCCATCTCCAACCTCTTCATGGTCCGTAAGAGTATCTTTCAGCTGCGCATAGTCTCCCTCCTCCCATTCCGGAAACCGATGGAGAATAACCTCAGTCATATCCACCAGCGCCAACAAGACACTAAATTCCATCCGACGGAACTTGAAGCCGGCCTCGACGGGCTATCTTGGCAACGCCGACTTTAGAATACGGCTCTTCTACCCGGGCCCTGACAACGTGCTGCGCCACTCCTAATTCAGGAGCGCGAATGACGCCTGGGCGCTCTTTGGAGGGCAGGAATCAATCAGCAAGACTCCTTCAAGAACCTTGGCTTGGTAGCCGAAGATGTTGAAAGAGAGGGTGCTAGTCGACGCCTACAGTCTCGAGCTAGAGTTAACCGTCGATGCTAGATACATATAGGCTAAGGCATGGCGACCTATATCCGCCATCCAACCGCGGGTTCTCCTTGGCGACATAGGGGCGTAGCAGGCAGCCGTTTCATCTTGATTTCCCCGCACTTCTGCCTACCAGTGTTGCACAAAACGTGACCAGACGGTACAGTACATAAAATACGCCATCAGTCAGTCAGTCAGAAGCCTCATTTCGACCTTCTTGCCAAGTTATATTGGAGTTTGTCGCCAAATAAAAATGCCCGTCACGGTACGAGTAGCGCGGCACGACGCCGGGCCCTGGCCGGCGGGTTGGCAGCCGCCGACGGCCACAGCATCGTCGTCGTCGTCGTCGCCGCCGCCGACATCGCAATCGGTGCTGACTACGCTCAACCACAAGAAACAGGACGAGATCGGCGCCGTCCTCCAGACGGCCCTGGGCCCGCAGACATCGCTCCCCGACGCCCGGCTCCAGGACATGCGCCTCCGCGTGCAGGACCACGGGCTCGTGCGCGCCGCCCTCGAGGCCTACAACTACCACCACCACCTAGTGCTGCGGCCGGAGGACGTGTGGTTCGCAGTTCTGACGCAGTTCAGCTTCTTCGTCAACGCGCACGCCGAGGAGCTGCGCAGCGTGTTCGTCGCGCACGAGGGAAAGAACCCCTGGTCCTAAGCGACCCGGATCAGCCGGATATGGGCCTGATGTGCCGCAACATGACGAAACTGATCGACGCCAACGTCGTGGACCCCGAGCTGCGCGCGTGGATTATGCCGGCCTTCTCGACCACGACCATGCACGACGAGGTTGTCGCGTCTGTCATCATGATGGGCACCTTGCAGAAGTACTTCGACTACGCCTTCGACTGCTCTTGCTGCGGCATTCCGACCGTCACACTGCTCGGCGAGCGCAGCGACTGGGAGGACATCCAGCGGCGCATCGAGAAGTTGTCCGACAGCGAGTCTCGTTTAAAGCCCACCATAGAGCAGAGCAAAAACCTTGAAAAGGCATCAGCACCCTCCAACAAATCCACCTCCGACGGAAAAGGCACCTCAAACAACCAGATTCTAGACACCTTACGACCCGTGACAGGCTGGTGGATATACAAGGTCAAAGACAGCAAAAACTCAGGCACAAGTCGCGATGAATTCTACACGACGAAGATGGCAGGCGATTGGAATGGCCAAACTAGCACAGGTTACGTCAATCACAAGCCCAGCACGGTGGAGCTGTCCGTTGAAGACGCAGATGGCCAAGTCGGAATTGATGGAGAAGAAGGCAGAGCTCACTCTTCCCGCTGTTGAACGAAGTCAGGGGCGTAATTATCGCAAGTCCGGTCACTAATTATTATGAAACCTCGGACAAGCTCTGGCGGGGCTGCTAGGCAGCACCAGTCTTGTGATTGGCAAACACTTTCGATGTAAGCAAATCAGACTTTGTAGCTAGCTTGAAAAGGCTTGATTGATAACTCAACTTTGACGCGCCAATCGGAACCGGCTTGTGCATTACATGGTTGCAGCACGCTATTTTTCGTCTTGCTTACGAAGCGAGTTGGTATTGGTCGTATTAGATAGATGTCTCTGACACGTATCTCGGTCGGGAGGTTCCAGCTTGATTGGTGAAAACAAGGGTTGGTAGGTAATATCACGAGATGCGGCACAAGATGCCTCGGAGGGAGGTTGCAGAATCAGCCTAAGACCGAGGCTGCACTCGGAACACCGAGATCTCCTGCATCGGAGCAATCGGAGCCCGAGGGGATCTGTGTTCCTTACAAAGATAGAGCCCATCACTGCTTGCTCGTCTTGGTCCTTCACTTGTAACCTACCCTGTATCATCGTCGAACTCCCGTCCTCGGTAGCTCTAGTTCTGTCGCAGACCATGGAGACCGTCCTTGTCGTCGGAGCTTCAGGCAACATTGGTGTCTCTGTCATCATTGCCGCTTTGCGAAGCGGGCGACAGGTCCTTGCTGTCGTCCGAAACAAGGCTGCTGAAGACAGGCTTTTCCAGCATGTTGGGACAAAGGAGGGCATTACTACTGTCGAAGCTGACGTAACGACCGAAGATGGTGTTCAGACGGTTGTTGAGCAAGTCAAAGGTGGTAAATTGCCCGCTTTCCAACATGTCTATTCCGCTGGTACGTGCTTATTATCGCTTGACTGTCTCTTACCTTGGGTAGCTATTTATGTTTTTGCCTACTGACTTGCTGAATAGTTGGAGTGTTGAAATGGACGAGCCCAATCCAAAACCTTGATATACCTGCTTTCCGTGAGGTCATGCATGTCAACTTGGAAGCCAACTTCTGTAAGAGTTCATTGTCTGATAGTGACAACAGGATTGTTAACATCGATTTGGCAGTCGCCTACCGTGCAACGGTTCCCTATCTCATCGAACAAGGCAACCCCAATGCCACCTGGACTCTGATCACAGGCGGAGCAGGTGACTTTGGTATTGCTGGGGTGACCGCCGTCTCGCAGGGAGCCTTGTACTCCTTGGCAAGCGTGGCTTGCCTCGAAAACGCAAAGACAAACATCCGGTTTAACGAGGTCTACCTCTGCTATCGCGTCGACTATGACTCGGTGAGCGAGGAAAAAGGCAATGCCGACTGCATCAAGGCATCGGACTTTGCTCGCGTTTATGAGGGAATTCTGGCCAATAAGGATATCACAGCCTCCCGAGTTAGTGTTTTTGGCCCTCAGGATGTTGACGACCTAAAACACAAGAAGAAGCTTCCCAAGTCTAAATGGACTGAATCTTAACATTGGTCAAGAGGCTGCACCCCTTCTTTTTTTTCCCCCCATGTCTTGTGTTCCGATGGGCATCCTTGACATATATGAAAAACGGTCGCTTGTTCCTCCTTCATTTTCTCTTCAAGCGTCTCATGGTGACGGATGGTGTCTTCGCCAGGGCTCTCCACTGGGGGCGGAGCTGTCACTTCGCTGAGATGGAAGTAGTGTTCGGGCATGTCGTAGTTGGGATCCTCTTTGCGGATTTCATGAAGGTGTCTCGTCCTGTTTGGAGTGCTTCGACTTTTCATGGCTTCGGACATTTCGGTATCCGCTAATTACTTGGAGGCTTTGCCATTCTTGGAATGAACTTAGGGTTTGAGAGGTGATTCTAGATTTCTGACGGCCATATTTGAAGCACTTCTTAGCTCCCATCTCCAAACGAAGCATATTAAATGCAAACAGCACCATGACGGGCGAGACGGAACAGAGTCATTACGGAAGAGCCGTGCCGATTCATCCAACCAATCATCAACCGGATAGACTCGAATTCCAGATTAAACGCAGCTCCCCAACCGGCCCAGCTTCCAGGGTGTCATGTTTTTATCCACGTCCTCGAAGTGGTGCCATGGGTTGATACCCTGCCTCATCCAATAACATAATTACCTCCGCTGCGTGGGGAAGAGAGGACGGGGTACGGACGGTCTGGCCTGGCCGACGAGCTGTATAGAATATACCATACCTGTCGTAATCTAGTCGCGTAATTGTCCCTACATGATTAATTACTATGTTCATTATCGAGCCAGCCTGGTATGGTTGAATAATAAACTAAAGTCCACTCCCACCCCCTAAAATTGTAATGATATTGAAGCCTCAGAAATGCAACATAATCATTCTGTGGTCTCGTTCAAGGCAAAGGTGTCGCCCATCTCAATCAAGTACTCCAACACCGCCTGGCAGAGCTTATGATCGGCAAGGCTCATATGCTCTAGAGCCGGCGAGAGCAGCTCGGGCTGAAAGATTGTTGCAAGACTTCCTGATCTCAACCGAGTGTCGCCAGAGTTTGAGGAGAAGAAGGCTAGGAGATCCAGTAGATAGATGAGCAAATGATGGTTCTCCGGGGGCAGATCGCTGACCAGCTTTCGGTATGCTGCGACCGTCTCCTTATCGCGGAAGGCAGTCCCATCGGACGCTTCCTGCTGATACCGCCAGATTGGTTCCAGAAAGGCCTCGTAAAATGAGAGTGGTACCACGGGCTCGGGTAGTTGCCCAAGATATCGGCGTAATACATCGGCAGCATCATAAACCGTGTATGGTGTCCAGTCCAAGTCTTGGCCATAGTTGTTTGGCAAATCGAACTTGTCCTGGAGCTCGCGAATCCTTACAGACGAGCCGCTGACTCGAAAAATACCCTCAGCATGGCTACCTGCTCAAGAAATCAGTGGTTTTCTTCACTGAAGTAGCCTCACTTCCCACCCTTTTCTCTTAGGTATGTGCCACATGTTGCAACAATGATGGGTACCTGCAGAGGCACCTCCATATTATCGCGGTGAAGCACTGCCGTCATGCCGGCGTACTTCATGACCGTTGCTAGACGAATACCGAAGACTCGGTGCTCGTCGCCTCAAGCTGCAATGTCAGCGACTTCGACTTATCGAGGCTTACAGAACCCATCTTACCTCCGCTGCTGCTTGATCTCCTCTTGAGCAATGCAAATGATTTGAAAGGCATCGCTTTGTGTATCGGTTTTTCATAGAATTCAGCTAATACTATGGATGATGGCTCGGAATATTTCTTTGTGCACTCATAGCGAGATGTCATCATGATCGTATGCATGGGGAATAATAGAAGTGATGTCATGCGGAAAACGGCTGAAGGACATCCGTCTCGTCCGTTTGTTCCGGGCACCCAATTGCAATCTGCATGCTAAGGGGATAGCACATCCCCACAAATAATTGTTAAGATCAATTGCGTGTAATGCGGATGGACGCTCAGTGACAGACACAATGGTGGAACACTTCAAGACACGCAGTCCCTTGAACACCTACGACTACCTATATCAATTAGGAGCTAGAAAGGTAAGAGACCAGAAATCCTTGTCCTGGCACAATAACATAAGAGACTGGCATTTCCTTTTCAGATCAGATGGGTCAAGAGGAGTACCCGTCCCCTCCAGTTGTTGTTGTTTCCGCACAGAGAGCTTTACGCGCCATTGGTCGTTGCCTGGTCACCATTCGTACCGTTTCCTTCCGAGTCTCTGTTAGGGTCAAAGACGTCCCCTTCTGCGTCCCTCAGACCCGACTCTATCTCTCTCAATTCCCGTTCGCGCTCCTCACGTTGCTCTACCTTAGAAGCCGAGACAAAGGTTTTACCAGCCTTCCACCAGTAGACAGGGTAGCGTCGACGCCCAAGGTTATTAATTAGAATGGCCCAGCCAAGCATGATGAGGGAGGACGCGAGGACGACGGGCAAGTAGCGCCAAGACAGTTTGACGATGTTACTCTGCACCGCGGCGTTGAGGCCTGTTGCTCCGGCTCTGTCATGCGAAATGTGTCAATGCCCCCTGCTTGGCCCGATAGTTGCATGAGGGAGGAACCGGTTACGCTTACGGTGGGTGCACAGACTTTATCAAGAACTGGGCTAGAGCTGATGTTGCCATGGAAATCCCGCCGTTGACGAAAGTGTTTGCGTGGAATCCCCCTTCGTCTAGAGACAGGCGGTAATGTGGATTCAGGACGAAGAGGCGGGTTATGCAGGTTCCGACGAGCGCGGAAACAAAATGCCCAAGGACAAAATTACGGGGTTGCGCGAGAGGAGATTCGATGGCGCAGAAGAGCAGCACGGCTGATGCACCAAATGATGTGACGGTAATGGGTGACTTGTACACTGAATTGATAGCGCCGTTGGTCGTGATGGCCTCGATGAGAAGAATGCCGCCGAACGAACCAATCCAGGTGAAGATGCAGACCTCGAGGTCCATCGGGATGTGTCGCAGCAACGAGAATGGGGGAAAGGGTAGGGGGTCATACGGCAGTTCAGTTCCCGGGAGTTTGTAGCCGGTGAAGCGAGAAATATTCCCTGGAAGGCGGGCGCGGTAGTCTTCGCGGAACTTGAAACGCTCCATGCGGCTCTGAAGCCTAGACCGTTTGGTTTGTTTCTCCATGGGGGTGTGGTGGAAAGCAAGTTATGAAATTGAAGCCCAGCTCTGGATGAATTGCAGGCAGACTGGACCTTCATTCAATACAAAGGCCGACATATTTTTGTGCCTGAACTATATCATAAATATATCCCATGCGGATAAATCGGTTCTACACTAGGTGTACGACGTTTGTATTACGGCAAGAAAGGTTGATAGCGATCAATGACATACCAAGGTTGCAAATCCACAATGCAGCGCTCTAACTCCAAGTCCCGGTTGATCCGATTTTGTTCCGGTAATATGATGTCCATCACCCGGGGGTAGGTTGACCACTTCCCTGTGGACCAACAGTTATTTATGTCACTCCCTCATTGCTGAAACCCTAATGTCTTTATCTGCAGGCTGAGTCGTCCGAGGCATAGGTATAAACAGCTCAACGACGCTCACCTTATTTCAGCCGCCTGATCAGCCGGCTCCTCTGGCTCCCTTGCTTGTGTTTTTGTTATTTCACCTCGTATGCAAAATATAGTACTTTAGACCCCTTTAAATACTCTCGAGCAACTGCACAATGGCTCGTAATTAAAGGGCATCCTTCAGACTTCGAAGGACACAGACACACTGGGGCCTGGAACACTTGTAAAGTTGCATGGCTGTTCAAAGAGTAAGCTATTCAGTTACAGCTAATTACCGTTACTCCTGCTTAGGTGCAAGGCCGAGTTAACAAAAGTTACAAAGTTAAGGATCGTGTTCCACAAAACAGAGACTAGACTCATCCTATCCCACAGCCGCATTACCTGTCAATTTTGATGGTAAAATTCGCCATCACCTTGCCACTGCCTCAGGACCTTAAAAGTCGTGCACCAGCACCAGCAACAGCACCAGTACAGTGTCTTATACATTGCGATCGCCTCTTGGGATAGCACCCAACGGCAGCCGTATAAACGTCGTCTCCTCAAGCATCAACCCCGAGCTGCCTGCATAGAAGGCACAGAAAGCGCAGATGACCGCAAATGCCCCCCCGGTCTTGTTGACGTTGATGCTGATCTTGGGATGGGACGTCTCGATGAACTGAGCGATCGACAAGAAAAGGAAGGCCAGGGTGAGGAAGAAGAAGACCGATATGATGCTCCAGTTGGTGCGCAAAGCCGCCATGAGGAAGATTAAGGTTAGGAATGCCCACAGGATGAGGTAGATGCCGATGGCGAACGTGTAGGCGTGCACATCGCCCTTGTAGGCGTCCTCGATGCCCAGGCCTGGGATCAGGAACATGGCGAAGCTAAACCAGAAGGCGCCGTAGGAGCAGTGCACCGTCGTACCGAAGGTGTTGCCCACGCGGAACTCCATGATGCCGGCTACAAACTGCGCGAGGCCGCCCATGAAGAGGGCGAGGCCAAAGACAGCCTGGAATGGGCCGACAGTGCCTTCGGGGTTCTCGTCGGGAAGTCTGCGCATTACCCACGGCTTGCAGTCAGCCCCTGAACCTATAATTATATCATCCCACTACCACCATCTCCATCCCCCGAATGGAAAGTCAAGAGCTGCACACGCAGGTAAAGGTACTCACCCGACGCCGCACTGATACAGTCCTAGCACGAATGTGGTCAAGGCGAAACCAATCAAGCCCAGCGGACCTGGGTTGGCCAGTTTCATGAACTGCGGCTGAGGCACCTGCGAGACGGTGACGACTCGTGGATCATGGCGGCTAGCAGGGATTCTAGCTACATCCTCGTTGTGCTGAAACCCGTTCGTTCCAGCTGCATTGCCATTGCCATTGCCATTGACATTGCCGTCCAGCCCAGGGCTCGAGGTCCGATATTTTTCCCCAGCCATCTTGTACGTGTTGGTAATATTCGGGTTCTTCCACGAGAAATATTATGGGGTAATTAGCTGGAGAATAAGGGATCTCGAGACGGAGGGCAAACATCAACCGGGCCCTCCACCTTTATTTGAGGTGGCCTGGCCCGGGAGGGTTAGCTAGTAGGTCGTCATGATATCATCTCCCTCGGGCCGCATCGTGTCCCTCCTATAAGGTAATTTTCATATCGCGTGGTGCTGTCATGGGCCGAGCTTTCGACTGGCTTGCGTCGAGCGGGGTAAACGCCGCCTACCCGTCGAGCTACCGGCAGATCGTTAGCTTTTATGGCTCAAGTGTTGTGAATGGCGTGGTAGTTGATGGTGGGAAGAGGTGGCGTTGTCGCCGATCACGCCTGGCCCGGGCGAGTGGCCCCGTGCGGGAGTGGCGGAGATGCTAGGATCGACACAATTAGTCGTGTGACGGGGCATCCGGATCCCGCGGAAATGATGCGCACCTACGTGTGCGTGATAATGGTGCTGTCAATTTCCTGCTAATTGGGAGAAGTGAAGCATTTTGTATTGATATTGGTTGGAAACTGTTAGTCTCTCCGCAATTTGTCCATGGGACATGGGGAACTACACTAGAGCAATGCCGCCCTTTCAAGGCACTCGACTTGATTAACTAATTAGCCTAGTGAAAATACCTTGGCACTACTCCTTTAACACGCAGCCACGCAGCTTCCATAGCCTCAACCACATCTTCGGGTAGCGGCCCCTTTTCCAGATCCAAAAGATTTTGCTCCAACTGTTTCGCGCTGCTGGCGCCAATGATGATCTTGTCACCCATCTCCTTGCTCATCAAGCTGTGATGCGATAGCCAGCGGAAAGCACACTCCGCCTCACTCAACCCATGCTTCGCAATCACGGGCCTGATGATATCCAAAGCGTCGAAATACATGTCATTCATGTACCTCCCATGATGAAGCCTGCCCTGCCAGCGCTTGGGGTCGAAGCGCGAGCCAGGTTCATACTCGTCCTCGCCCATGCCGCGACGGTAGCGCGAGGTCAGGAAGCCGCCGGCCAACGGCTGGAAAGCGTACAGCGCGATCCCGTAGTGGCGCAGGCAAGGCATCAACTCCGGCTCAATGGCGCGGTGCAGCGCGTTGTAGATACCCTGGTAGACAGCGGGTTTGACCCAGCCATTGCGCTCGCAGATCTCGCACATGGCAGCGACCTCCCAGGACATGAAGTTGCTTATGCCAAAGCGGGCGAAGTAGCCTTCCCTGTGGAGGCTGTTAACCTCACGTAGCGTGGTTTCGAGCGGCGTGTTGCGGTCCGGTCCATGGAGATACCACATGTCGATCTTGTCGGCCTTGAGGGCCTTGAGGCTGTCCATGAGTCCTCGGCGGAGATCCTCTGGACGGTGCGAGTAGATGTTGTGACTCAGACTGCCCATGTCTTTGCCCTCGTTGGGATACAGCTTGGTGTCCATGACGAGACCCCGTCCTTGCCAGTCGACGGCGCCCATGTATTCTTCTGATGAGCCACTACCGTAGATGCGTGCTGTGTCGATTTCGACGTGGCCATGTGACTGGAAGACACTCAGAATCTCCTTGACGTCGGATATGTCTGTCATGCGCACGGCTTCAATCCCAGGCTTGCCAATGGTCATAACGCCAAAGACTACAGGGAACGCGCTCGTCGGTGCGGCAGCCATGATGTAGCGCTCAATGTAGCTATCGGGTAGAAGGATGAAAGTACTTTATGTGATTGGTCACCAGAGTTTGTTGGAAGGGTTGCCTCAACACACGCTCCCCAAGATATATCACTTTTAGTTATTTATTAATGAAGATGGATCTACGGACAGTATCTCCGAGGACATTAGGTATTTGAATTGATAGACGGAGATAGTAGTGCTCTAAACTCCATTATCAGATAATTAACTGCGAACCGGGTGGAACTCTTAACGCGACCCACGCCCGGCACGTAACCTAGAATTGACTACCTACCAAGCTAGGTCAGGCTTAGGGCCTCAACTAGTTTGCGTAGGGCCCCCTAGTCACTGCGCTGCGTCATGCAAGGGAGCTTCGACTCAGTTGAGAACGGAAATAATGGTCTCCTTCAACGGACATGTCTTAGCCCCACACTCAGAAAAGCTCCGCATCTACCCCCAAGCTGGACAGGAATGGGCTGATCAGCCAGCCAAGTTGGGTATAAACGTGGCAGATCTTACCAATTAGTGGCCCTATCAAGAATCTCGTGGATGCAACCAACAAACGAGACCTTTCCCCAAATCGCGGTCCTTGAAGTCATCTAGGTGGCACGAGCGTGGTTCCAGATGCATGGAATCCCGCTGGTGATTGTACCAGAGTGGCGAGGACAGCGGAGAGAAGGAAATGCCAGAACGGGATTAGCCAAGAAGATGTCATGGTAGTAGCTTAACTAGTTCTCGCAACGTCGATATGGGCAAGACAGGCAAAGATGGGCTTCCCTGCTCAACCTTCCAGAAACAGGACCCCATCTTCTCAGTCACCCCACGGCATCAGTTGCATGCTCTCTGTCAAGTATAAGATGAAATGAGAATCGGAGAAAAAAAGACATAGATTATCTCAGCGACTATCTAATTAACACTTATCGGCAACAAACTGACAACGACAAACAGATCTAGATCCAGAGACCATCCCTCTATGTCAGAAGCGGCCTAAGAATCTCAATGATGTCCTTCTCGGTCTTCCCCTTCACACCAAGCAGCTCATTATCCGTCTTTTGGAAGTTGCCGCCGTATCCTGGATCGAATATGGAACGGTAGAGGTACGGCACAAATGTCTCCGGGCCGAGAAGACCCTTGGCCAGCCTGGCATCCGCCGCTGCAGTCAAGTCGTCCAGTTTTACGTAGGTTGGCGCCCAAGGCTTATTCGGAGCCAGCGTCTTGGCGAGGGCGAGGAGCTGATTCTGAGTAACCACGGCGTCGCTGATGAAGACAGCCCGGTTCTTTGTCTCGTCTGGATGGCTCAAGATGCCGACGACAGCGTCGGCGATGCTCGAGATGGTGGTGGTGCTGAACAAGAGGTCACCGCCGTCGACGATGGTGGGCTTGTAATCGGAGGTCTTGAGGATGAAGCCTTGCTCGAGGCCCCAGTCCAGGAAGGCCGAGTTGTACACGACGGTGTAAGTCAAGTCTCCGCCCTTGGACTTCTCGATCAGGTAGTCTTGTAGCTTGACCTTGGGGCCAAAAACGGGGAGCTGCCGTGTCTTTGGGTTGTTGAGGTTGGACCCAAACTCGGACGGGATGAAGCGACTCACGCCAGCGGCAATGGCAGCGTCGACCAAGAGGCGCTGGGTATCGATTGCCATGCTTGCGAGGGTGGAGATGACGGCATCTTGGCCTTGCAAGGCGGCCTTCAACGACTCAAGAGAGGAGAAGTCGACGTCGACGACATCAGTGCCTTGTGGGAAGGCGGAGGTGGAGCCCAGTCGACGGAGGACTTTCACGTGGAACTTTCCCGAGGCAACAAGCTTGTTGAAAACGACAGAACCGAGGTTGCCGGCCGCACCAACAAGGGCAACGTTCTTGATTGTAGACATGGTGTTTGGATGGCTGGGTGATCAAAAGTGCGAATCACAGCGTCGGGTTTTTTGAGTTGCAATGATCAGTTTGTTCTGGTGCAGTTGGCTGCTAATTATTGACGGGACGAGTTTGGAATTGGGCCAGACCAATGCCCCCTTATATATTCCTTCCGTCTTTCGAAAGCTTTCCATGACAGCTGTTCTTCCAATACCCAGCGACAAACAATAACACGGCGTGATTATCAAGATCCAATTCGCATGGAGACAAAGTCATGCCGAGTGGGTCGCCGGAGTGGGATACCGAGGGCCCGGGCTTGCGCCAAGGCGGGAGATAATTGGCGCCATTGCGTGAACAACGTGTCCCGTCATGTTTGTCAGCACATTATCCCACCCAGTTGCCGACCGCCTTCGCCAAAAACGTTGCATCCCACCCCACTCATCCCACATGTCGCCGAACTCTACACCCGTATTCCGTGTCGCGGGATTACGAACCGCTCAATGTCGCAATATCGTCCAAGCTTTCAAATACCATGACTTATCCCGCTTCTCATCCCACTCAGTCCGCCGAGTTGTAATTAAGCCCTGTCGCACCGTTGGTCCTGATTGCAAACCTCGCCGGGTCACGTCATCAGCCAGGCCTGGCCCTGGGATGCTTGTCCGATGGAGACGAATCCGAGCAACCCGAGTAGGTAGAAGGCGTGCGAGATTCGAGATCTCGCATCAACGCCATCGGCCACGCCAGCATAATTTTGTGGCTAACCCATGAGTGGCACTCGCAGCCAATACAGGCGCACCCAGCACAGGCACAGACACCCGCACCGGCACCGGCACCGGGACTGATGCTGCCGACGCTAGGATCCATGCCGACGTAAATCGGAACTCCACTGCCCGGCATACATGCCATTGTGGCAGGGGATTTATCCGAAAAGAGCATCTGCGGCGGCACCAAGCCACCCATGGAGAGAGGTCGCATGTCTGCCACGTCTGCCAACGCGCCTTTACTCGAAAGTGAGCCGCAACCCCTAAGTTGAACCCAAACCCTGGCAAGAACACGACCTGACCCATTTTGTGCAGTGACCTTCTCCGACGTCACCTTACTTACCACGAATCCGTGGGATCCTCGGAGAATCTAAAGAGACGCGCCTGCGATGCGTGTCGCCTCAATAAGACGAAATGCGATGGCGGCGTTCAGTGCTCGTTGTGTGCAAAACGATCCATCAGCTGCACTTTTGAATTGGCTACAGCAGCTCGCCCGCTATTATTCGCCACCGGCGCAGCTGTAAGGGGGGACAAGGACACAGGCGTCTCCTCCCGGCCTCCTAGCCAATTCCGCCGTTCAGTTCTGGCTCCGGAAAGCACCGCTCAAGATGCTCCCCCCAACAACCCACGACCCTTACTGGACATGTCTATGGAGGTCCTGCCTCAAGATGCCGCCGGCGCACAACCTGCGCAGCTCGGCATCTCAATGATACTCGACGGGATCTCTGCGTCCCCCACAAAATCGTCACTAGCAGAGCTCAAAGCACCGGACGCGGTCCAAATCTGGTTCACAACCTGTTGCCGTTCATATCTTGAGCACTTCCATCACCGTTGGGCGGTCCTTCATGCGCCCACCATTGATATGGAGCGTGACCCCATCGCCATCTCGGCAACTGTGGTCATGATCGGGTGTTGGCTTCAGGGGTCCCAAAATTTGAGAAAACCTGTCCTGGCAGTACACGACATTTTAGTCGATAGGATTTTCGAAGAGATGGTCAGTGACACCACCCGGCGGGCCAAGTTCTAACTGACAATGGGCAGTCGAAGATAGGGGGTTCGAACCGCGACAAACCTTGGACGCTGGAAACCTATGGGGTGATTCTCCTGAATATCATCTTTGGTTTTTGCTGTGGAGTTTGGCTCCCCTCGTTCCATTTCGCTCCCCGAAAGGGACGACATCTAATTAACTGACAACTGGGTAGATCGATCGCATCCAAACGAGGGCAGTCCTTCTCCTCAGTCTTCTTGTTTCAACGCTGCGAGAAGTTGGCATGTTTAGCTCCGAGGCTTTGGCATACCAAGAACGTACCCATTTCCCAGGCACGTTCCTGCCGTACAGACTAGCAATACGCGAGAGACGGAAGAGGTTTGTAACTCTATCCACACACCTTGACCCAATTTTCACTTGCACTGCTGACCTCAAAGACTGGTTGCCTATTTATTTATAATGGATAACTACATGGCAATGCTTCGCAACCAGGCTCCTCATCTCCAACGCGAAGAACTCGACGTTGAGCTGCTTTCAACCTTCGCCATGTGGAACGCTCATGGGTTAAACGTATTCGATAAACGCCTGCCGGAGGAGCCTACAGATCGTGCGCGATACAGCATGTCCGAGGCAATTGGCAATCCACAGCCGCCCATGGCATCCTCATGGCTCGTTGAAGACATCCAGCTCGGCCTGTGCGGAATGTTTTCGAGCATCTGGAGGCATGCTCAGCTACGTCGCAGCGGCACCGCACCTGATGCCGCCTCCCAGGAGTCGCTGTCGCACCAACTCGGCGCTTGGAAACGTCCCTTGGACAGAATTTCAGGTTTGTGTAATACACAAAATTGTCATGCACAAACTACAGTCTCCCATACATTGAAAGCCTACCTGGGCGATGAAGACCAGAGCGTCTCTGGGTGGGAAGCGTCATCCCTGGCCCGCATGACGTCGCTTGTACTCGATGCCACCATGCTCTATCACCTTCTTGGCATACACCTCCACGCCGACGTGTCCACGATAAATCTCCTCGCCATGGACTTGGGGATGTCTAACCAGACATGGACACCACCACCTCGCTGGAACGAAGAGAAAGTGGCCAGAACTCGTGCATGGGCCCTGTCGAACGAGGCTAGGGAGGCTGTTTCGCATGCCATTGCGGTATTGAACGCCTACGAAATGGCTACGGGACAGAGTGAGACTCGAGAGGGATGTCTGGAACCCGTTGCATCGATGGCTCTGTCGACCAGTGCTGCTGTTGTCTGGGCCTGGACTACGAATACGGAAGGTTGTAGTTGTGTGCCGGGACTTGATTCTACAACTGGCCTGGAACCCGCCGGGCGGTCAGCAGAGACGGATGTTGAAAAGTGGATCAACGGTGGCGGCTCAATAGTGCTTGACGGTGTCGCGTTTTGCAAGTGTACGTCGGATGTGTGGGTGCGACGATTTGAGGATGCCCAGTTGCAGGGAGGGCTGGTGTGTGAAGATGGGTAGCACGACAGGCACAGATGCCCATAGCTGTCTGTAGCTGTATGACATGGGGTATGACATGG
Source organism: Phialemonium atrogriseum (assembly GCF_030411735.1). NCBI lineage: Eukaryota > Fungi > Ascomycota > Sordariomycetes > Cephalothecales > Cephalothecaceae > Phialemonium > Phialemonium atrogriseum. The sequence goes on along the minus strand of NW_026848154.1, from coordinate 608,037 downwards.
GGGTCCTTCTAAGGTAGCAGCAGGTTAAAGGAATTATTTACCGCACTTATTCGGTCGATGACGGGCTGGCCATTGGTATCACAACAAGCTTACAAGTTGTCCTTGCGGAACTTCCGCTTGAGTCACCTCCCAATTTAGCCGATGCAGCGAGCCAATAAGCCCCCTTTTTCTCAGCCATCATTTTGGCTCGTGTGGGATGGCAAATTTATCATCCCAAAGCTGAATAGTTTCTTACCCGTCTCGTAAGCAAGTAGTATCGGCTCTCAATCGGGAAGACATGCCATGTTATTTAATGCTTCGCTCTTCCTCCATTCACTACCTGGGTACAGAGTAATCAACACTCAACTCGAGAGACAGACAGACAGATAGACAGGCACACACACACACACATACATTCTTCGCTTTACAATCTGCAATACAATGCCCACTATAACCTTCTACCGCGCCAACCGCGCCTGCCCCTCGCCCCACACGTTCTCCTAACCCATCTCTCAATACCATTCACCCCCGTCCTCATGAAATTCAGCCCAGACGGCGTCGAATCCGCCGACGGCAGCATCACTCGCGCCGCATACCTGTCGATCCACCCGTCAGGGTTCGTCCCGGCCCTGGACGTCGACGGCGAGATCATCACCGAGCTGCCCGCCGTGCTGAACTACATCGTATCCCTCGCGCCGCCTTCAGCAGCCGCAGGGACCCTTCTCGGCGCCGACGACCTGGGCCGCGCGAGAGTCGCCGAGTGGCTGGCGTGGCTGTCCGGGTCGCTGCACGGCCAGGGCTTTGGCATGCTCTGGCGAGCCGGGCGCTTTACTGACGATGAGGGGGCGCACGAGGGCGTCAGGACCAAGGGGCGGGAGTTTATCGATGGTTGCTTCCGGAGGATCGAGGAGAGGCTGCGCGGGAGGGAGTTCGCTGTCGGGGAGGGGTTGACGGTTGTGGATTTCAACCTTTACGTGTTTTGGACCTGGGGGATTGAGATTGGGGTCCAGATGGCAGAGTTGTATCCGTCGTATGCCGATCTGATGCGGCGGGTCGAGTCGATTGAGGCAGTGAGGACAGTGGTCAAGACAGAGGGTCTGAAGTTGACTGCCACGGCTTAAAGGATTTGCTGTCAAGTCTAACATCTTCCCCCAATGGCATCATTTTGATAAATACTGTGTGTCTAAAGTCAATACTGTTCTGTTCCATACATCTCTCCATATCGATAGAGTGAACCTGCAAGCTGTCTAATATCTGACAACTCTCTTCCGCCACCAGACAGGTTTCTTGTTAACAATTTGATCCTAATCTTCAAGTTGATACCTCTCGACAAAGAATCGAGCGACCTCCCGAGCTCTCATCTGTTCTGTTATGAGGGCTAACTTATGCTACTCTGCATCCTGACATCCCATGGGCCAATCGTCTGTCTGCTTCTCAATAACATTTCTAATAACCTTTAGACGACCTAGCAGATACTGGCCAAGGTTCACACAGAGGTCGAAAGAGTGGGAGGTATATACGGGTCTTTCGTGACTCGCGCCCTAGCTATGCTCCACTATGCAATCAACTACCTGACTTATTCTCCCGTAGAAAACTAAGTACTTGAAACAAGCTCCTTTTCTCCCAGAAATGCAATGCAACCCCAAGCCAAACGCTGGCAACCCAGCCCAGCCCAAGCCCAGCTCCTTCCGCCCCCTCAATCAGCTCCCTCAGGCCGTCTGGATAGCATACACAGTCTTGCACCCGATATTGTTGCACACGTTCGCCTGGTTGCACGGGAAGCTGACCGACGCCGTCGCGACATTGCAGCCGCCGGACTTCGTCAGCACGGAGGTGGTGGTGCAGCCGGCGACGAGGCAGGTGCCGCAGACGGTGCCGGTGGAGGTGACGGTCGGGCAGTTGGCCGGGGGGTCGCAGGGCTTCGTCGTCGTCTGCGTAGTGGTGTAGGTGGTGGTCTGGACGACGGTGGAGGTCGAGGTGACCGTCGCAGTGGTCGTCTGGGTGGTCGTCTGGGTGGTCGTCGCGGTGGTGGTCTGGACGGAGACGAAGGTGGCGGTCTCGGTCGCCGTCTTAGTCTTGGTCTCGGTCTCGGTGACGGGGCAGGTGGTGCATGTGGCGCCCTTGCAGATTGTTGTAGGGGTCAGGGTGACCTGGGCTGCTACGCCGCTGTACGGTGGGTTAGTGAAATGGTTCGCTGGATAAGGGGGTAATGACATCACCTACGCCGCCAGGGCAGAGATAATGATCGGAAGGATGGAACGCATTGTCTCGGGATTTTCCTGACCAATTGCTAATTGGAGAGTGTGTTCGGTTCGGGTCTTTTCCGTGCTGTTGAGGTTCTGGTAGGAAGCGTTAATGGGTCGGGTGTCGGTGTCGTGCTGGGGAGGGATGCCAGTTTATATGGCTTTGTCCCGGCGACCCTGGAGGTCAAAGCATGCGCATGGCTCCCACCACCACCATATTGAATATATTTTCAATATATCGCAAAGTCTTCAATTGGAGGGCAATGCTTGGCACAATACTCAATATCCGGGGCTGGTTCCAAGCCCCTTTCAACATCCCGGGTTCGTGGATACCTCGCGGCCGCCGAAATATTCACCTACTCCAGGTTCGGAAGCAAAGGCGGCTAATGACAGCCAAGATGCCAGAAACCAATATATCTCTGCCCGCTGGCATCGTAACCTAGAAGTGCGCGCTCTTTATTTGCGTAGGATTGTTTGGTGGCCAATATGTCGCGGCTGAATGCGTGTCAGCCCGCAACCTTCAAACGCAATTAAGATATGGCTAAAAATAGTCGCTTGACAACGGACCAGGAACCAATTTGGATGATCCGGAATCATCCAAAAGGGTCATGTCGGATTTTCAGGCTTGGCAGACCCATGCACATGAAAATAGTGCCATCTCGTTCTAAGAACATCGTGCGATCAAAGCACTGGAAGGGAAGCATCGATCCAGGCAATATTATCGACTTCCTGAGTTGAACCGCGCTTCCACCTGAGGTGGCAATCGCGTAAATTGTGATCACGACTCGAAGTGTAATTACCATGCAACGCTAGCGAGGCTACCTCGCTTGCGAACCGGGTATTGTTTACGGAGACGTTGAGAGAAGTAGCTCATACTGATTCTTACCGCCTGGCGGGGGCAACAAAACCAAGTTCGGCTCGAGGGACCACCGTTAAGAAGTGGGAATAGCAAACGTCGGTGAGGCGAAAAGAGGTAGAGAAACGGGACAGGAGAGATAATACAATTTGTGGGTAATAGGTATTTCGATACATGGTCGGTTATTCTAGGTCTGATCTTGTCGCATGGCTAGACACGCCTCAGCATCGAAGAAAGTCTGCTATAGTTGATGAGAAGTATGTCTTGAGTCTCCTTCCTTGAGAGAAAACATGCATAATTTTCAGTCTTTCGGGCGTCGCTACAAATGTGATGCTGCTAATTATAGCATAAAATGCGGGAACACATGCCGTGGTACGCAGGCGAACCGGGAAACGAAGCAGCTCGAGGTTTGTAGATTGCATCAGCGGCAGGAGCCGGGGCCAGATGTGCTAGCTAAGATTCAGCCGTGAAATGAATGACGGCAGCATAACGTTTATAAACCCGCCGATGTTGATACTCTTTCTATATCGCCTGGCTTGAGACATGATTACCAGCACGCGCGAGACCAAGGTCTGCGGTATCTTGGACAAGTCGGAAGTCGAGAAACGGGAGGAGATTTTTATCTTTGGTGCTTCGCTGCGGGACCGCTGAGGAAATCGTCTTCATTGATGGGGATCCATGGGCCTCCAATCGGGTCTCGAAGAATGCATTGCTCAGCCAACCACGTGTGGCACGACGTTGAAAAGACGAGGAATATCCTATTGACCAAATTGTGCACAATTTTGAATACCGAGGGTCTGGCTCAAAGACACACGGAACAGTACAATAGATACTGACCAAAGTGTGTGCTGGATGGGGTAGATGGAGACCTCGTCGAAGAGCCAAACAGAGCACTGCTTCGAATTGCAGGGTAGCTTTAATTACATCAAGGGGAACCCAAACTCACATAGCCGCCTTCATCCGAGCCCTCCACCCCTCCATCAATGTCCCCACCCGCGCCAGCCTCTCACGGGCGTACTCCCCGACCAACGCCTCCCTGCTGGCATAGTACGCCTCGAACTGCGGCTTCCCGTCGTCGATGGCGACGAACGTCCTGCGGCTGCGCGTGAAGATGTGCACATCCGGATCGATCTCCCACGAGCGGTCGAGCGTGCCCACGCGCACGTACGCGATATGCGGACCCCCGTCGGCGTAATGGTTCCACACCGCCGTGTGGCATGTCGGGCAGCGGGCTACGGTCTGGCCGAAGCCGGACTCGGTGGGCACGCAGATGAGCTCGGGATTCGTATTGGCCGGTCGCGGTGCGGAGGTGGCGGTGACGGCGGCGGCGTTGGTGCCGCGGGCGAAGGCCGGCATCAGGGAGGCCGGGAGCGGGGCCGGTTTGGCGCGGGAGGCCGGGACGATGGGCGCTGCGGCGGGCAGCGGGAGTAGGGCCGTGGTCTCGATTGCGGCGTTCATGGCGAAGGCGGAACCCGTCTGGCGCTGGCAGGAGGTGCAGTGGCAGCAGTGGACGATGAGGGGCGGCTCGACGAGCTGGAAGCGAATGAGGCCACAGGTGCAGCCGCCGGGCATGGGGAAGAGGTCTTTCTTCTCGGAGTAGTGAGCCATGATCTATGGAGAAGGCGGGTACTGGTGAGGATCAGGTGGAAATTGCCGTGCGATTGATTAAAAGGGGAGTCTGAACGTGTCAAGTGCAGGGCGCTGTCGAAGGGGAGGGGATCGGGCTAATAAGGATATAAGCGTGCAGTAGGCTTACGAGGACTGGCCAGTGAGGGATCGGGAGGTAGCTTAATCAGGAAGGATGCCCAGCCGCTGCGGGGTTTGATGCCCTAACATGATCCACACAGAGGCACCAGGAGAGGGGCTTTGTTTGTCACGCGATGAGGGGTGTTTAGCTGATTAGGTCAGTTGAAATGAATGGGAGCGGTATCCTATTGTTTGTTGGGCAGTTTCAGGGAGGGGATTTGTCAGGTAGCCAGCAGGATACATGCTGGGTCCCGCCGGAGTCGAACGTCTCCCTACTTTCCCATCTTTTGTCCATCCCAAAACCTCAAGGAAGGAGTACCAGCAGTCTAATACACCATAGCCACGCCTCCTAGCCGCCAAATCATCTCGATGTTCGTTTTATGATCTCCGAGGCCCGTTCCGACACGGCGTATACATAGGTCCGTTGCCCTGCGTCGGGAGCATAGAAGCATCCACAACTCGCACATCAGCCGTCCCATACACCCTCAGCTCCGGGTCCACCACTCCACCAAGCTCCTTGAACATCATAGTAGCTGTGCCAAGCACACGGGTGTTCGCATTGACTGCAATAGGGCAAATTGGTTAGCTCCATATCTAGGCAACTGCCTAGCTAGTTAGGGAGGGAGTGAGGAATGAGAATGTAACATACGAGTTTCTCGCACATACGACTCCCATTGAGCATCAGTTGCATTGTTGGGCAAAATGCCAGGGCCAGGAAGAAGCGGCTCAGTGACAGAAGCATTCACTAGTTCTGAGAGCCAGAACCCTTGGGCCAGCTTCCCTATCGCCATTGTTGCAACCAGATCAAAATCGGAGAGAAAATACCGTGGTGCCCATTCTAGAAGTCGGGCTCGTGTTGACGCTTCAACCGCAGCAACATTACTGCCAAAGAGGTCTGTAGTTTGTGACGAAGGTATGGTATGCGTTTCCTCCTGGGTCCAGATCGCCTGAAAATCCGATTATGTGGTTTGTTTGGTCTACAAGGTTCTCTCCCATGCTAGGGAGGTTAAGCTTGGTCTGTAATTATTCCAAGAGACTCGAGTATCCTATTCAAAATCACCCCACAAGTTAAACTCAGCGTCAACTAATTAGTGCTCTCTTGATCCTTGAAATTAAAACAGACGAATCCGTTACCGTGGCAACGATCAAGGTTTTGAGCGGGACACCATCCTCATCCTAATTTCCTCCTCTTGATTGTGTTATTTTCCCTCTCTCCTCTCCCCACGATGTGGCTGCCCACCCACCTAGGCATGCAAATCCCCGTTCCCCGACTCCGGCTAAGCGGCGGCCCTGCAGAGCCGCCCGCTGCCGTCGGCAACCCACGCTTCGCTCCCGACTGCCGTGGCGGCGTAGAACACGCCATCGGGGTCGTGCTCGGCCTTGACGCGCAGCAGCCTCGGGTAGTTCGCCCCGTAGAACTGCGCCTGCCAGCCCACCTGCGCGAAGTTCGCCTCGTTCAAGTACGTGCCCGACCCCGGGGTGGCAGCCTCCAGGGCCGGCGTGATCTTCCCAACCAGCACGGCCTCCCGTTCCGCCATGACGGACCGCGGCACCGTCCAGTCCCACGCCGCGATGATGAGGCAGTGCGAGGCGGCGTCTCGCCACGCAGGCAGGACGGCGTTGTGCGCTACGGGGCGCGTGCGGACCCCCCGAGCCTGCGCCTGCGTGCTGTTGTCGACGTCCAGCGACTGGCACAGGACATAGTTGTCGCCGCTGGCCGTCGCGTTGCGTAGGATCTGCGTCACGGCGTCGTTCCTTGCGGGGTCGAGCACCACGCTGCGTGGGATAAGGCGGCTTGTCACGAGCTGCGAGACAGTGAAGGTGCCGTAGGGGAGTGGTCCGAAGTCGCGCGCGAAGTGGGTCAGGTAGGTCGGCGACGTGTGCGTCGAGAACGTGTAGGGCATGCCGCGTTGGTCGAGGTCGGCGAGGAAGGAGGAGAAAACATCGGCGACTTCGCCCTCGCTGCTGCTGGGTGCCGTGACACTGTAGGTGGTGAAGGAATGGTACGTCATCCCGTACGAGATCGTGGTACCGCCGGCGAGAATAGGGGGCAGGGCTGCGTGGAAAGCACTGACGGCATCCCAGAACGCGGCATTCCCCACGGATGTGTCATTGAAGGCTAGGACGGCACCCCCCACCTCCCCATCGGCGTATAGTCTGGTGGTCATGCTCAAGACGACGCCGAAGCTACCGCCGCCACCGCCGCTAAGCGCCCAGTAGAGGTCGGCGTTCTTCTTTGGCGTGGCGACGAGGTGGTCTCCGTTCGCCGTCACCACTTCCCACTCCAACACGTTGTCGGCCGACAGGCCGTAGATGCCGCTGAGAGGCGAGTGACCCCCTCCTTGGGAATAACCGCCGGAGATGCCCACAGTAGGGCAGCTACCCCCAACGAGACGGTATCCTGCGCTGTCGGCTACAACGTACGCCTCCTCGGCCATGGTGCCGGCACCGAGCTTGATTGCTGGCCCTTTGTAATACGAGCTGCTATAAGACGGGATAATCTCGGTCGACTTCATGTTGAATGTCCAAAGAGATAGACCTCCTTTGCCAGTCGATTTCCCAAGGACGCTACATGTCCATATTAGCACATCAGCTTGGACGCGTTGTTTGCCTTGTCTTGGGGTGTGGGGGGGGGGGGGGGGGTCAAACGGCAGGACTGACTCATGGCCTGTGTTTTTGATGACCAGCCGGATGTTTTTCTTTTTCGAAAAGCTGATGCCGGCAACAACATCGTCGACGCCGGTGACGTTGATGGCATAGCTGACATAGTTCCCAAGTTCGCACAGCTTCAACGCAGGCGTGAAAGGATCGCATGAGCCATTTTGGAACCAGCCAGACCCGAATTCAGCAGGCGGAGCGAAACTGCGCAACTGTTAGACTGAGGGATGGAAAATATCAAGTCAACGGGCAATCGGGCTTACTGGGCCTGTGGAAAGTCCCACAGCGGCTTGAGAGCGGCGCATGCGGTCGCGTTGTGGTTGTGGTATGGCTCAGTATGACAAACGCTGGCCTCGGGGATCGTAGCAATCAACCGCCCGCCGACAGTGTGGTTGAGGTTGTCCCAATCAGCCACCGTTGGCCAGCCCGCGTCGCCGGGAAGGCTTCTGCATATCGGGCAACTGCCTACAGCACCCACCACCAGTGTCCCGGTGATCACGATCAACAAGCTCAACATGACATACCTATACATAAATTAAGGTGTCGGGACTGGGTGCGACTTCTTGGAAAACGGCCCCACCCAATACCCGGTGGGCTTCCCAGAGGTATTTACTCTACAATGTGGGTTCTGGGTCAAGCGAAGCGGGACCTCATTGGCGCAAGAATTAGGCAGGGTACTAATTATTACTGGCGGAAGCCTTGCCGCTCCTGGTAAATGCCCCGACCGGATGCACGCCGGGGCATTGCCAGCCTCCTGTCTGCCTGCCTGCCTGCCTGCCTGCCTGCCTGCCTGCCTGCCTGCCTGCCTGCACAGAATGCATGATATTATTACCCCGCCTCTCCCTTTTCCTGCGGATGACAAGGTCGTCTCCTGTCCCATTGGATGCTCACTGCGTTCGATTTTCCAGTTCGAATAATCGTCGCATATCCAAGGTATTAATGGATAATTACCCTGAATCCCACAACGATAACGAAAGCTGTCGGCCCTCTTCCGGCATGCATCCTAGCCTGTCGTCGCAGCTGGCTTTTGCCCATAAACAACCGTTCTACGGCACGAACCAGGTTAGTTGGACATGAACGCCCTAGATACCAAAGGGGACAATGTCACTTACGTCATGTAGAAGGGGTAATTCGACTTTTTTCTCGACTCCTGCCGCATCTTGGCTATGAAGACGGTAGCCTCGGTCCTCCCCCAACCCAGGATCTGCGTCAAGAGAAACGTCCCAAAGCCATCAAGGCTCTGGTCGAGCGCCAGTTGCGCCAGGTAGCCGGCGTGCTGGAGCCTCTGGTCCTTTGGCCAACCGTGGAGCGGCACCTTGACCTTCTTCTCGACGATGCCTACAAACCCCGCTTCTTCCATGAGTTCTTTCATTTTGTGGCCATGGCTGATGGTGAATGTGCGACCCATCTTCTCGCCTCCCTGGTAGAAGAGGTCGGCCCATTGGTTAAAGATATGGTCCTCAGGGATGTCGACATGGTCCGACTCGATTTTCACGTCCATTTCCAGGCTCTGTAACCAGCCACCCGGTGCGATATGCCGGAACGCCTTTTTGTAGAGGGCGCCATAGTCGGGGATGCTGCCGTACATGGCGCGGATGTGCACAAAATTGAAGTAGTTCTCCGGCCATGTCCACTCGAGGAGGCAATCGTCGATGGAAAATTTGACGTTTGGCGGCACCCAGGTGGGCTGGATGGGGCTGATGTCGGTACCAATGACCTCGGCGTTCGGAAACTGGTCCCCAAAGTCGATGGCCCATATCCCCGTGCCGGTTCCGAGGTCCAAGACCCTATGTACGTTGTCGCCAATTGGCGCAAGGAATAGCTTGTTATCTAGCACCATCAACAGCACGTTGTGGATGATGTCGAGGCCTTCGTTTTGTTGGTCGTCGTTTGGCGCCCAGTAGTCATTTCCCGCCTTGGACTGCTGGTATGTGCGCCCATTCAATCTGCGGTAGTCGAAAATGCTGTCGGTCAGTGATGTGGTCGACGACGCGATGCTTCCCGAGTCGACCGCCGAGTCGGCATCGTCATCTTCTCTGATATCCGGGCTGGCCTCGGGCGACGACCGGTGTTGCGGCGGCTCTCTAGGTGAGCTGCCAGTGGGAGAAGACATGTGGTGGGACTTGTGCGTCGGCGTGCGGTCAGGTGGGAACGGGGTGTGGGAAACGGGACTGACTGCCAAGTCGGGTGCCAAGCTATGGCGCCGGGCGTTGCGGGATTTTCTAGTGGAACCGTTCCGTGGTTGCCCACGTGAGGTGAGGGGTTCCAGATTCCAGATCAGATTTAGCGTCAGGGTGGCGACAAACGTCATGCATGTCATATAAATCGATACGTCTTATTATGAAACCCAAGGATACCAAAATCCATTCCCGTTTCCATGTTTGCTCCGGGCTATCGAAGACCACCGGGATTGCAACTTTGACTATCCGGGTACAATGCCACGATTATTTTTCTGCTGCCCCTCAAACTGGGAACCAATGAATTGGAGATCCCTGTCAGCCTCTTGCTGATTTGCGATGTGAAAGACACCCCATCCTTGCGAGCGGTGGTTTGTGGTAGACGATGATTGACCTCCCCGCCCCGCTGAGCCTATGTTCGACCCAGAGGTCGCTGCGCCCGTAGCCACACTGGCAGAAAAACTGCAAACCCTCCAGGTCAGATTCGGGATGCAACGTGTCCAATGCACAAAATTACCTTGGGTGCGTCCGGGCTTCGTGCAGACCCGGCACTCGGGCTGAGTTGTTGGAGCCGCTGTTCATGGTGTTTCTCGATGCGCTGAATTATATGATTCTGAGACGAGATGTTGGTACTATTACACTGCCTCACTTATGTGTGGAAAACCGAGTCTATTTAATAATACGCAAGTCGTATGGATCTCTCGACAGCGCGCATAGGGTAGAAGAGTAAGTGTCTAGTTAAAGTCCTGTTACCTCCTCCCAGGTTGTGCACGTACGGGCGCCATTGGTATCGTGGTCCAGAACCACCAGCTTGGAGTCTGCCAGTCTCGCCCTCACCGCGCCCAAGTGCGCACACGTGAGGCACAGGTTTGGTTCACTGAACGGCTAGGTAGGCCAGAATACAAGTCACTCTCGAGTCACTGGCATGCATAATTGGTTTCGAAGATGCATGCAGCTACTCAGCCTGATCTTGTATGATATTCCAGGACGAGTCTAGCGTGCACGTGTGTGCTCACACACATCGCGTAGCCAGTCGAGACCCGGCCAACTGCGCCCTCCTTGGATGTTCGGCCTCATGAACGTGGCTTGCCCCTCTCTCTTCGTCCTTTTTCCTCTTTCCGAGATAACTATTATTCTTTCTTGGCACCGAAATCTTTCTGCTGCTGCGATACCTTATGACTACTGTTTGACGTCCCCCATCAAGACCCTGATTGAGACTTGAGTACTTCCCGCCACTCTTCGTCTCGAGCACCACAAGCGAATTGGATCTCTCCGCCTCCCGGACGGTTCACCATGACGAGCACGTCTTCAAATATTCAGCCATCCGAGGCTGACGCTTCCTCACATGACATGCTACCCCCAGCAGTCAAAAACCTAATAGAGCCATCTGCCAATCGTCGTATCTTCTCACTTGAAGAATGGAACCGTATGCCTATGGCGCTTGAAGAATTTTTAACCCTTTACGCAGCGCCTGAAGAATTTTTACCCCGTTTGGCCCCGGAGCCCAAGTCTATCGAATGGTCGACCTCGAGTATCAACTCGACCCAGAGCAACTCGACCCAAAGTATCGATTCTGGCTATTGCTCTTTGCCGTCCCCTCTCCCACTCGAAGCCAACTTTCAGACCCTGGATGACTCGTGGCGCCTTCCACCTTGCAGCCCACTCACGTCACATTTGTCAAGCACATGCCAGGCGCCTCTTTCTTGCCCGCGCGAGGGTTGCAAGTATTTCAGCAGCAGCCAGACTTACGAGATAGCTCGACCATTCGAAAAAGAGATGGGAGTGTTTGCAAGCATATCCGACTACAACAAGCACATGCGAGAAGCCCACAGCTCGCCACCTTTTCCATGTAAATCTGTGGGATGCGATAGGGTCGGAACAAGAGGCTACCTCAGAGGCCGCGACCTCGCCAGGCACCAAAGATTGAAGCATCCAAATCCAGACATGAAAGAATTATCCTCTAAGAAAAGAAGATTGGACGCTAGCTTTTGGGACCCTCTCTTTGCGTACCCATCACAACTTCAAGAACCGGAAATCGTTTTCACCATGGAAGCACCTGGCGAAAATCTCGAAGCGACTGAGGGGGAAATGGCGGGATGGTGCGAAAAGCATGTTGGGAACGCTCCCGTTCCGACTCGGAAGGAGAGTTCAAAGCCCGGGACCACATCTGAGGCTCCCAAGTCTGGCGGACTCCGGGGCATCAGCGTACAACAAGACAGCGGAGAGGGCTGCGGCTCAGCGAGTCATATTCTCGAGACACGTCGAGATACCGCCTCTATTGACAATAATACACCTACGTCAACCCTCACGGCTCAGCCTTCAAGTAGTGATACTGAGAGAGGGGACACTCCAGATACAAACAGCGACACCACGTTAGGCACCCCCTCGACACAATCATCTCGAAGCCCTTCGCCGTGGCAAAACACGGTCAACTCTCTTCCTGGCGAGGAGAGAAGAATCAACAATCACCTTTCCCGCTCCTTAGCATGGCTGTTAGAGAGTGCTCGAAGTCCCGAGAACGATGATGAAGGCTTACCGCAACTTGATGCCGCCGCATCCGTTGAAAGTCACTCTCCAGATAGCTCCAGTATCAATTCGCTACGGAGCAGGTTCAACTCTAGGGGGGACTCAGAAGAGATCTCTTCCAACACTGGCTCGACTAACCGAGGCCCGCCCCAGTGCCCACCGTCGAGAACTCAAGGAACGACGTCAGGTTCAAGCCTAGAGCAATTGCGAAGATCTCGGGACTCCTTAGAAGGGGAGGGAGGCGACGGCAGCGGCTCTCCCCCGCCCTTCAAGCAACCAAAAACGATGTATCACGCGCCATTTAAACTTCTGAAGCGCTTTCGTTACGCTTGTCCCTATAACAAATGGGACCCCCGTGGGTGCCCCCTCTGCTGCATGCCGAGCAACAAGAATCCGGACGGAGGTGCAGAGACTTTCTCAAGGGTCAAGTAAGTTCGGCCGCTTAGTTACTGTCCAACGATCAAGAGCTTACGAAATATACCTCTGTCCACAGATCACACGTCTTCCGAAACCACGACCCAACTGTACGATGTCAAAGGTGCTGGGGAACATTCCCCAGCAAGACGGAGACATTGGCCGAGCACTGCGGGAGAAACAACTGCATGGTCAAGGCCTCGCCGACCAAGTACTGGATGACTGAAGAGCAGCGACATCAGGTGCGCGGTCAACGATTTGTAGGTTCCGGCGAAGAAAACTGGTACCATTTGTTCCGCCTTCTCCTGCCAGATGCAATGCTCCAGGACCAGCTTGGAAACTACACCGTGTCCCCATGTAAGTTCTGAGTGGGACTGGAACTTGAGCCAGAAAATGGAGGCATGACTGACGAGATACTACAGATTACGTTCCGCTCGATGAATGCCTCACCCCATCGAATTCTTCAGGGCCAACATCACAGGAGACGGGGAGAGACACCCAAGAGCTACTCGTGCCTACACAAAATTTTCAGGTCTTACACAGCTCCTTGTATGTCCAACCCACATGCTTCGCTAGCATTGCAAGTGTTTGCATTGAGTTCTTGGAGCTAACAGTGACCCATCCTAGAAGCGACACTCCGCCTTTGAATCCGCCGTCCTCTGAGCTGCTGATGGCCTCGCTGGATCTCTGGCCTGCCAATACGCCCTCTTTCGTGTCGGACCCGCAAATCGACCTCACAGAGCAGGCGAACTCGACGCTGGGTAACTCCAACGGTATCGCGACACACCCTTCGGCATCTCAGCAGAGTGAGTCTTACCAGATCCATCAGGGATCCCAAGTAGGCCTATGGCAGGAAGGTACAGGAAGTGTAAACACCTCTCACGACGGCGAGAACTTGGATGACAACGAAAACCACTCGACGATGCAAGGCGCTGCGGGGCCCCAGCCTTCCTTCGCCAGGTCTTCAAGCTTAGAAAACGAGCGCCTGCGGCGGAGTATCCGGCATTTAAGAGAGCAGAACACACAGCTGTCCCAGGAGAGAGACGCAGCACGAAGACAGTTGGATGCGGTAAGGACCCGCATCAACTCTCTGGATCAGCTGCTCGAGGACGTCATGTATCGTGAGGGGATTGCGCCTGAGGTGTTTTGTGATCTTTTAAGTTCTAGCATGGCACTGGCAAACCTGAGGGGTGAACTGATGTAGGTTGCTAGGAGGATTATTAAGCCGAGTTGAGTTCAGACTTGGAACTCGGGAGGTTCATCATCACTCAACTTTGTTATTTACCGTTCTAGCCCAAGTTATTGGGAGATCGCCTGCCTCTAGGGGGTTGTCGCCGCGCATTGTACCGTACCTGCAATTCTCCTGCGATTACTTCTACAGGGCTATATAGGCAATGCCGAATCTACTGTGTGTTAAAATATACTAGGACGTCGTTTGATCTCGCATGCTTAGTAGTCAATGCACCTCCAACCCGGGTTTTAAATGTGAGCATGACAGATTAAAACACAACTTGGAAAGGAGTGGCCGTATGGCCCTACCAGGTACCATTTAAAACCCCACGGTAGAAGAGAAATGACCAAGAATATCCGTCAATAAAATGGCTCATATGCATATGAATGCGAAGGATCGCGACAAAAAAACACCAGCATTTTGGCACTCTCTGCAGACTAAGACAATAGCGTGCCCATCGCAAACACCACATGAGTAGGATCCTGGGACAGCACATACCGTGCAGCGCGTGCAAACATGACACCAGGGATCACTCGGGTCGAATTCGGTCGGGTTGCTCTCCAAGACAAGGTCGTGTGTTGGGATTCTTATGCCATGTTGCACGACATATTCGAGCAGGATGAGGACAAGCTCTCTTTTCCCGCTCTTGGACGCCCACCAAACCAAGCTTATGGCCGAACCAGTCCTTGTGTTGCAGGCAAGATGGGTCAGCGAAAAGCAAAGTCTCCACGACCTGCGTATGTCCGTTCCTCGCTGCTGCAAAGATAGGCAAAGCCCCAAAGCAGTCTTGGACGTTCCCGGTAAGGTTGCCAAAGAGAGGCCCAACAAATGGCTCCTCTTCCTCAACTTCACTGGCCCTCCGAGTGTCGCGAGAAAGAAGTGCTGACACGACAAGGTCATGTCCGCGCATGGCGGCATGAAAAAGTGCTGTCCGGCCATTGTTATCCTCCAGATCAATGTCGAAGCCAGGGTAGTTGAGAAACAACCGGAGCAAGTCGAGGCGACCGTTTTGTGCCGCTATATACCGTTGTTCCGGCATCGTCCACAACCATGGGGTTAGCCCCATTACCGACGAGCGCTTTGACAATTTCTTCATGTCCGCATTCGACCAGCGTATCCCAGCCGCCGTGTCCATCCGGCCGGGTCATCCCGGTTGGTGTCGGCAGCACCATACTGGAGCAGGAGCCTAACCACCTCAACATGGCCGGCTTCTATGGCGCACTCCTGTACTAGCTGTGAAGCACCGCTCTGGGGTCTTTGCTCTAGTAGCATCTTCACGACCTCAACGTGCCCGTTGCACGAGCTCGCTCCAGTGGCCTCCATTTCCTGCAAGAGTCATCCGGATATGCGGCCCCCTTCTCCAGGAGCATCCTGACCACCGCGACGCATCCCTTATCCGCCGCCATGGCCAGTGGCATCTAACCATGTACTGTCGCGGCTATGTCGCCTCCATGTTCAAGAAGCAACTCTAGGACCTCCTCGTGCCTGGAATCTGCAGCGCAATGCACCGGTGCCCATTGGTCGGGATTCACGGCTGTGTGGCTCGCCCCATGCTCGAGAAGGAGCTTTACCACATTGAAAAATCCCTCACTTGCCGCCCTGCACAACGGCGACCACCCGTCTTCATCTTGAGACTTGACATTAGCCCCGTCCGTAGCAAGCAGTAAGCCAACGAGAACCGCATGGCCATGCGTTACAGCCATCGAAAGCAAGCGTGGATCATCGTGAATGTCGGCTCCCACGTCTATCGCTCGCTGAACTGTCTCCACCCGTCCATGTCTTCCAGAGGGCCGAATTGTCGGACTGATTTCGATTGTGACGATAGAGATGCGCGATGAGAAGACGATAAAGTCGATGGTTCACGCTGAGGAATGCGCCAATGTCCCTTTCCGACTCCAGATTCCCGGCTATCTCCTCGAGTATTTCGTTGGTAGGCTTAACAGTGGCATCTCGGAGGTGTCTGTTCCACTTGTTTTCGAAAGAAGCGGTGGGGGAATTTGAAAGTGGCGCCGGAGGCTAATTAAGTGAACGAAATGGATGCATCCCGTCAGGGGTAGCACGGATAAAATATCGACCGCACCACCCGGACGGCCAATTACCTTCACCTGATAAATAGGTCTCTTGTTTGGAGATGCCACGGAGAGCGAATACTACGAAGAAGACTGCAGGTTGTTGTTCTAAACTAACTCGAGAACGAATATTTCTGTCAGGTATCTCTCCCAAAGTCGGCGTTTCCCAGTTCCCCCCCTTAAAACACCATACCTTTGACTTGGGGAATCTTGGTGAGGTCGATGTTCCTAATCAAGAGGATCCAAATGATCGACAGAGCCATGATACCGGTTCCAGCAGCCAGCATTCTCTCCTGCGCATAACCGTACGCCTGTTGAATTGCCAGTCTCTCGGGGCTTCCAACAGCATAGGTCAGCTGCGTGTCCAGACTGTTGTAAATGTCTTGTATGTCGGGCAGGGCCGACGCCGGGAGATACCGCTCAAGGGCTTTCTCGAAGGTGTTTGTCCAGATTGCACCAGAGATGCTATTCCCCACAGCACCGCCGATGTTGCCCATGACATACAGCAAGGCAAGTACGGCAGCGACATGCTGATGGTCGACGGCGGCCAAAATGGCGATCTGCTCGCAGATGATGAAGATGCTTCCGCCGACGGAGATGAAGACCTGGCACATGACAATGTAGCCGATGTATCCGTTGGGGCGGCGGAAGTGGATCATCAAGCCTTGTGCGAGGATGTAGAGCGGAACGGCAAAGTACAAGAGCCACTTGAATCGGCCGGTCTTGCGGATCAAGAAGCCGACAAACAACAGAATCACACCAGAGACCACGTCAAATGTGCTGCCGACGTATCCAGCCTGAGCCAGGGTCAAGTTGTTGACCACTTGTAAGAAGGACGTGAAGTAGCTGTTCCAGCAGTAATACGAGACCTGGTACGTTACGTCCAGTAGGCATGCGCCGATGACGGTCCGATTTGCCAGGAGCTGAATGTTGAGGAAAGGCGCTCGGGCTAGGTATGTCTCGTGGAGGCCAAAGATGACGAGCAAGACGAACCCGACCACAATCATGGCAATGATGTAACCCGACGCCCAGCCATTTGGGGCGGTATCAGCGAGGGTAAACGGTAGCAAAAACACCGTGAGGCCGGCGGCGAACAAGACGACTCCAAGTGCTATTCAAAGATGAATGAATTAGTAATTTTTTCCCAATGTCTGGTTCTTGGGAAACCTGTGTTCATTACTCACCGTCGAACTCCAGGGTGTAATGCCAGATATTCTGCAATAATGACCGGCCGCTCCTTTCCCTGAACACGAGGCCTTGTTTCTCGGCCTTTCGAAGGTTGACTTTCAACAGCACAAATAAGGGGGCAGCCACGAAAGGCAAGATGATGGCAAAACAGCCAAAACCCCATCGCCAGCTGATGTGGTAGTAGAAAGCCTCCGAAGCTTTGGAACCAGCGAATGCCGTGATCATGTATGGAGATGATGTGAAGGCATACGCCAAACCTCGGTTCTTCAACTTGGACACATCGGCCGTGATCACATCCACGCTGTATGTCATGCCTCCGAATCCGATTGAGTAAAACACCTAGTACCCCGGCTGTTAGCACTTTTTCAGAATCCTCCCACGGCTTGTTTCCGCCGCCACGGCATGATCGTCTGTCATACCTGTGCGACACAGAAGGTGGAAAGACCATTGCATGTGGCCATAAGAATCAAGCCCAGATTAGCGAAGGCAACCATGACGAGGAAGCCTTCAGCTCGACCCCAGAGGTCCATCATCTTCGCTAACGGGATGTACACTGCAGCCGACATGGCATTTGAGACAATGTAAATGACGGTCAATAGCGAGTGAGATTCGAAGTCGCTGGTGGCAAAAGGGACCAAGTTGTAGAGAATCGAGGCCTGGAATGCGTTGACGAAATAAAGCAGGAACATACTGTCGAGGAAACGTAGTGTTAGCTGGATACACGTACAGGTCAGTTGGCATCGAGGGGGTTAAAACAGAACATACAGGATGAAGACGGCGATCAGCGAGTTCTTCGACCAGGTCAGAGTCACGGCCTCAACATTCTGAACACCTCGTTGCGCATCTTGGCTAGGAAGTTCTAGTGGTGGCTTCTCGTTGCTCTGGTCTGCAGCGGCATCGTCGGGACTGCCGATGGCAGGATCCTTCTTGTCTCCCTCTACCGTAGTCATGGCGACCGGCGTGACTTCGTCGTGGGTCGTCGTTCGACCGAAGCCAAATCGGGGCTTGGAAAATGCTGCCATTGTTGTTGTTGAACTCAAAAGGAGAAAACGAAAGGTGCAAAGGAGCTCGCAAGTATAGGGAGCGAGAGGGGGATCCTTGTCCTTATGAGCAAGAACCCATGTCCTGCTAGCTCCTGCAGCCCACCACTAGCACCTGCATATTCACACATGGGAAGGGAAGGCTTGAAAGTAGGCTGATTCCAAGTAAAGCTAGACCCATCGAAGGACAGAAAAACTTCACGATAGACCCGGATATGGTTGATTCAACACAGAAAATGTGGGTTGGTTAGCAGATTTAGTTTTTCGTCAAGACGACCATGTGGAGAAAGGGAGAGAGCGAAGTGGATTGAAAAAAATGATATGTATGATGACCAGGCGCATCTGATAAGATTAGATAACGCACACCATGCCACTATCGCCCGAGATCGGCTGCCTCTCTCCTGCCTGTTGCGGAACCCGCGGCACGCCTTTAACGTAGTAGTAGGAAGTGCCAAGTTGTGGAACCAGGGGCTTGGCGAGACCTCACACTTTGATTTGCTGATGAACGGACAATAGACGTGAAGTTTTTTAAGGTCTAACCTGATTGATAAGATACGATCAATCCACATCGGCTAGTGTACATGATTAGCTCCCTCATGCCAAGGTACGCATGTAGACCCTCGGATGTTACCCGACAGGCTTAATCCGAGGCCGAGGAAGAAGCCGCGTTAGCCATCCGTATTCCGTACGTGGGAAGAGGTTGATGGTCTGGATGATAAATAATCCCGGCCGTCATGGTATTGTACTGTACCAAAGCCATGCCTCTGAAACCGTGAACACTGACGAAGATGCAGACGTACTGCATCATTAGTATATTTCGGTGCCACTTTCCTGGAATTTGAAAACTCCGATGATGAGGCTCCTAAGATCCGAGGCACCGCAGGAGACGAGAGCTCCTAAGGTTGGGTGGGTTCCTATGTCTTTGGGCCCCGAAGATGTTTGAGACTGGTACCTTGAGGTTATGTCAGGGGGTTCTATTGTGCTTAGCTGCCCTGCATGTGAGGCCACCATCTTGACTCAATCGCCACATGGGCGTGCAACAAAGACAAGGCCATATCCACTTGGCCTTGCAAGGTTGAAAATAGCTAAAAATTGGCTGTCATGGGGGCTGACGGGCGCGAATGCCGGACGTCTGTCGAGAATTTTACGGCACGCGCTTGCAGCAACAACCGGCAAGATGCACAGATGAAATCAATATTCTTGGCTTCAAGCACCGTTGCAACTTGCCGGGCCGGGCCGGGCCGTTGAAATTTCGCAACAGAAACTCGACATCTTCGAGACCCAACGGATGCCCAGATAATCTGTAATTCCTGCGGACATAGTATTGTGTGTATTGTATTGTACATACATAAACACATAAACACGATCCTGGTCCAGGTCTGGTGGGTCGCCCAGTCTTGACGATCCGCTATTTCTTGGCAATGTGTTATCCGATCATCTGATAATGGGAGGATCGACAGTGATATTGAAGTTTTAGGGAATCATACCCGAGAGACCCTGGGAATAACGCGAGACTTTCGATTGGATTCGCCCCCTACAGGTTCCACCCTCAAGTTGGGGGTCATGCCTCGCCCCTTGGCACCAAGATTTGTGTTCAAACACGGCAGCATGAAGTTTTTACAGCCTGCCGGTACCGGGGGTTTTGTTCTCTTGTTCCTCGGCGGCTTCTCTTCTCGCACCTCAGCCGTCATATAATATATGACCGTGTCGCCTACCGTGTCGCCTGAAACTGGTTCCTGGACACCAACGGTCAGCCATCTATCCGCATCACCATGTCCAACATCAATGCCATGGCGCTGGAGCCTACGGCTGAGGTCCCGGCTACCGAGACATATGACATGGAGAAGCACCCCTCGGGTATCCAGGATGATGCCCGTGAGATCACCAGCGACACCAAGGTCGACGAGTCCGACGCAAACTCGGCACACAAGCAAGATGGTGTCAAGCGGGTCGAGGCCATCACCACAGTTTGGTCCAAGGACATGCTCATCGCCATGTTTGTCCTGTAAGCCGCCCGCAGCACGCACTCAACTCACTACCCTCGTGCCCTCTTCCCCCATCGTGGAATCCCAACGCTGGTAATAATGCGATATCATTGTAGACTCTACCTCGTCACCTTCGTCGACCAGATGCTCCAGTCGGTTCAAGGCACGCTCGCACCGTACATCACCTCGGCATTCAACGAGCACGGCCTGTTGGCCACGACCAGCATCGTCGCAAA
Organism: Phialemonium atrogriseum; assembly: GCF_030411735.1. Taxonomy (NCBI): domain Eukaryota; kingdom Fungi; phylum Ascomycota; class Sordariomycetes; order Cephalothecales; family Cephalothecaceae; genus Phialemonium; species Phialemonium atrogriseum. The sequence continues at coordinate 587,689 of NW_026848154.1, read as the reverse complement.
CATTCTCGGCGGCGTGTCCGGACTCACCATTGCCAAGATGATCGACATCTGGGGCCGCTGCGAGGGTTTCCTGTTCATGGTGCTGCTCATCGCCATCGGCATCATCATGAAGGCGGCCTGCAAGTCCGTTGAGATGTACGCCGCGGCGCATACCCTCTACTGGGTCGGCCATCTGGGCGTGCAATATGTCATCACCATTATCCTCGCCGATATAACCACGCTCAAGAACCGGATAATCCTGTTCGGCCTCAACGCGACTCCTCTGATTGCCACCACCTTTGCCGGCCCCAGGATTGCCGAGCTCTTCTTCGACAATGTCAACTTCCGCTGGGCCTTTGGAGCGTTCTTGATCATCCTCGTCGCCTTCTGCATCCCCGTGGCCGTTGTTTTCATCCTCAGCAAGCGCAAGGCTGTCAAGCAGGGCATCTACCCCGCCAGGGTCAAGACTCGGAATGCTTGGGAGTCTGTCAAGTATTACTTTGTTCAGTTTGATGGTTAGTCTGCGAATCTCGGTTCATACTACTGTAGTACTTATGCGCTAATCCATCTTCGATCCCAACAGTCATCGGCATGTGCCTCACCACCTTCGGATGGTCCTTACTGCTTCTACCATTTAGCTTGGTATTTTACGCCCCCAACGGGTGGAAGACGGGATACATCATCGCCATGATTGTACTTGGCGTCGTGTTCCTGGCTGCCTTTGCAGTTTGGGAGAAATACTACTCACCCTTCCCGTACATCCCCTTCAAGTTTCTCAAGGACCGGACTATCTTGGGGGCCTGTCTGATTTATGGCATTATGTTTATGTCCATCTTGTGAGTGTGCTTGCTGTGCGCCTCCGACTTGCGCGTGCCCATGACATAATTACTGATTAAGGTTTAATCTTGCAGCTGCTGGGATACGTACTACTCGTCTTATCTCCAGGTCGTGCACGAGGAGAGCATCACCACCTCTGGTTACATTCTGAACTCTTTCTCCCTCATGTCAGCCTTCATCGGCCCCTTCGTTGGCCTGTAAGTCCCCCGCCACCACCTGCTGCACTGCTTCTCGACTTCTCAGCTGACCCCCATGGTGCCAGCGCCACCCGTTATCTCGGCACGTTCAAGTGGCCCTCGATCGCCGTCATCCCGTTCGCCGTCCTCGGCACGGCTCTGCTGATCCACTTCCGAACTCCCGATTCCCACGTCGGCTACCTCGTCATGTGTCAGCTCTTCAACGGCATCTACAGTGGTGTCTGGTCTCTCACCGCGCAACTCGCCATCATGGCTTCGGTCACTCACCAGGAGATCGCCGTCGCCCTCGCACTTTTCGGCCTCTTCGGCTCCATCGGTGCCGCCATCGGCATGGCCGTTGCGGGCGCCCTGTGGACAAATATCTTCCCCGTCCAGCTGTACAACAGGCTGCCCGAGGATAGCAAGAATCTCACGGCGCTGATCTACGGAGACATCGAGATGCAGAAAGGATACCCAATGGGAAGTCCCATTCGCGACGCCATTATTGGGGCGTACGCTGACGTGCAGCGGAAGATGGTCATTACCGGCGTGGCCTTCATCCCTCTTTGCGTGGTTTGTTTGTTCATGTGGAGGAACATCAACGTCAAGAAGCTGGAGGAGACGAAGGGAAGGCAGACCAAGGGCAACGTGTTCTAGATGTCATTTTCGAGTAACGCTTCTGGCCATACGAGGCCCTGGATGGTTGCATAGACGTATTAAATTCCATTACACCATCGATGTCTTGGACCCTGTGACTGTTATCTCCACCAGTTGAGCTCCCAAGTAGTCCCATCACAGCAACAGAGGGCTCTCTGTTGGCACTGGGGATTGATTGAGTGGAGAGACGTGGATCCTGATATTGTCTTGGCGCCGATATCCGCAGTTGTAAGTCGTCCAGATTCACCCCTCATGATATATAGTTACCTCCATCGATCCATTCTTCTCCACATTGGTCACTGCACTATCTAATTTAATCCCCGCCCTGGATGTTGATCACACTTTCAGCACTACACGTCCTCGCTGTTGGCTCCGAAACCCCCGCGACCAAGTTGACGCCTCACTAGAAACGTGACGGTGAATGAATGGATGAATGCAATTGGCAAGCCGTGAGGCCTCGAGTTTCTGGAGATAGGTAGGAAGTGTTCCAATCTACGGGTATCAACAAAAGATATATCTATCCTCAGGGCTTCTGCATCCTGCGTCTGCGGGAAGGGCGTTGTAGGTCGGCTGGCTGATCGGGATCAAAGCCGACCAAGCAGTTGACCGTCTCGGCACCCTCTCCGGCGTCATTAATCTCACTCCCAGTCGGGTCTCTCCACTGCCCTATCAACTTGATGTAACCGTCCAGTGCGTCGGTCATGGTGCGCCCCATTTGCAGTGCCTCGGCTGCCCGCGAGTGCGAGTAATAGGTCAGGAACTTCTGGGCCGCCTCCCGCTCGGAACGCTCAATCAGCAACTGGGCGCTCTTCTCGACCCACTCCCCGACTTGGGTGCGCGAGTGGTTCTCGAAGCCCGTGAGTATATCAGTGACAATGGGAAGATATGTGTCGGGGGCGGAGCACATATAGTACAGGACCCGTTTGAAGATGCGGCCGGCAAAGATAGACGCTTCCTGGTATTGATAGTCAGGGCTCAGAAAGCTGCTCGATGCCCCCGTTGTCAGGTAGCGGCGCTCTCCGAACTCGGGCGGAACGGACTGGACACCAAGCCACCACGGCACAAACGGCGCGGCAACCGAGCCGGTCGGGGCGATCCAGATGCGGAGCATGTCGCGGTCGACTCCCGGACGGAGACTGACCACCTGGCCATAGCCGGCCTCGTCATCGGCGATTCGGTGGTCGCGAACCCGCTCCATCAGATCCTCCTCCGTGACGGGTACCATGGCGAGGGTGGCGTTCTCCAGCGCAGCCTGCGACATGTACTTGTATCCGCCGTCGCGGGCCTTGTATCTCGGATCCTGGGGCCCGTACACATTGAAGATGTTGAAGGCCTTGCCGCAGTCGGGGCTCCACCATCCTTGGTTGACGGCGAACGACACGATGTTATCCGAACCCATGAAGTCTGGATTGCCGGTGAAGTTGACGGGGAAGGTCTCGATGTAGCCCGGATATAAGACCTTCACCTCGTTCGGCCCCAGCCGTTGCGCAGCCCACAAGCCTGCGCCACCGGCCATCTCCCATACCATCCAGCCCTCGTCCTTGTCGGCGATGAGGTGGGAGTTGCCGCCGTATGTCGACTCGCCGTACTTGGCGATCATATCCCCAATGATCTCGACACCCTCCCGCGCCGTGCTCGCCCTCTCCAGCACCACTCGTGCCAGGTCGCTGTACTGCAGGCCGTGTTGTGGATTCGGCGTCATGTCGATCAACTCCTGGCGGTTATCGGCCCAGACGTCGCGGACGGCCACGCCCTTCTCGTTCAGGCCGCCGTTGGTCAGCGGGGCGGGGAAGCCCTCGTAGTCGGAATACTCCATGCTGAGGTAGCGGAAGGTGTGGTTGACCTGCGGGATCTGCATCAGCTCCCCGGGCATGTCTGCGTCCTCGGTGACGCCGACGGTGATGGTGGCGTTGGCGGCATGGTCGCGGGCCGGGAAGAGCTGCAGCCAGTGGCTGGATACCTCCTCTCCAGTGCCGCCGACCATGACGCTGCCGTCGGCTGTAAGGTTCTTGCCCACGTAGAAGGCGTAGCTTGCAGTTGCGGGTGCGGCAAGCAGAAGCGTTGCCGCGAGAGCAGCCATAGGACTGTGAATCATGATTGCGTGGGTCAGATACTCAGTCTGGGAATGGGGCTCGGGCGGGAAAGAGCAATTAATCAATTAAGCTCGCAGTCCCATTTTGAACACTGGACATGTTAATTATTACTTATACTTTGCGATTCGTCGAGGACTTTGTGAGCTAGCCGTCGCTCGCAATTTCCGTCTGTTCCACAACATCGCATCCCACGGGTAGGAAACCACGCCTTGGTAATCACCTCTTCTTAGTGGCAGGTTGGTGGATCTATTATTCCTAGAGTCAAGGGCAGCAGGTAGGTGCAGCACCGACAATTACGTAGCCATCCCAAAACACCTATCAGAACGTTAACTACTGCCTCCCCTACGCTCCACATCACGTCAATACAAACGATGCCTGTCCCCAACTTTCGGCCAATTCCCCGAACATCTATGCCGGCGTAATAGAGGAGTTTGGACTGTCTGGTTAGCTCGGTAGAATATGAAGCCGCTCGTGGAATATTTTCGACCTTCCGTTACGGGATACCATCGCCACTGAGGAAAAGCGCGTTTTTGTAAGAATGAAGGGAACGCGGGATGTGATTTCTATGAAGAGAACGCGGGATGTGATTTCTATGAAGAGAACGCGGGATGTGATTTCTAGATGGCTGGATGACGATCGAACCTAGCCGGATTATAATGGAAGCTTGGTTCACCATACTCATGCTGTGGGACTCATATAGGGGGTGCCAAAAGGGCATAAACATTAAACGTCAATACTCCAAACCCTCCATCTCCACGGTTAGCACGGAAGAAAGACTTCCGGATTCTTAGGTCTTGATCAGCCTGGTGGTGTGCTCTAAGAATAACCTTGCCAGTCGGCCCCCCGTATTCCATGTTTTCGACCATCTCCGCGAACAGGCACTTAAGTCAGGCATCAAAATCCATCAGTATGTACAGAACCTCCGATACGGGTGACAATATAATATTGAGACTGTCGAAAAAGATATACATATAGCCCTCAGTTCCTGCAATTATCTTAGACCCCCTAATGGCAAGGGCGTCGATCATATCGGCGCCGGCGGCAAGAATGGTAGTGGTGGACGCGAGTTCTTCGCCGAGGGCAAGTCTCTGGCCGTACCCGGAGACTACGTTGTAATTAGAGCACCGAGTAAATTTGCTTAATAGGTGCGAGACCAAAGAAGAGCATCATTGTGGGCCAAATAATAACAGCACGTGGATCTCACCGATAGTCTCCGCCCTGGGTCCCCTAGCCGGTACATCTCTCTGATCCGTGTGCACGGCGCTTTCCAACGCTAGGCGAAGATATTGATGTAGCCCTCCTGAGTCGACACGGTACGGTGTCGGGATAGGTTGAGAGAGAACCACGAAAGATTTCCAGACTCCCACCCACTGCGTGAAGAACGAGTTCTCAGTGGGTGGCTAACTTGGCCACCGCGAGCGTCGTAGGGCAGACGGTCCCACGGCAGGCCGAAAGAGGTGCGGTTGCCTCCAGTGAGAAGGTTGTCGGTGTTCTGAGTAGGTTGACAACCTAGCTCGGAGAAACTACCAAACGTCTCAATAATCGACAACTCGACAACCCACGGCCCAGAAACGGCGAGCTTCTCACGGTGGCTCTGTTTCTTTGACAGCAGGCAACGGTCGTCCCTACAGCAACGCCGATAGAAACCACCGCAGCATTGGCCCTGGAAATCAGCTTGCCAGAATGGTCTTCCTCACTTAGTCCAAAGGTGGCTGCTGCCTATCGATCTCCGGGTCACCCGGTGGCACGACCCTGGGGAGCGCGGACCACGTCGACGCCGTCGCTTCGATCGCGGCTAGGAACGAGACGACCTTTTCAGATTCATCACTCTGTACTGTTGGGATGGTGATAGAAGAGAACGAGGATCGTCACTCTTCGATGAACTTGGACATGGTGGTTCTCCTTTTGCTAAAAACGAGCTGCCCCTGATCTACAAGCTAGTCGAAGGTTCCCCTGACGCCAAGAAGTTCCCCTAATGCCAAGAACAGGCTTGCGAGGTGCCCCTGGTTCAAAGTGGGCCTGTGCATGGTGATCACGTGAGCCCCCTTCTTTTTCTTTTTTTTTTTTTTTTTTTTTTTCGCTGCCTGGACAGAGCAACAGATCATTAGCAAATAGCACCACGCCAGGCTGATCAGTCGGCCAATGTGGCCACTTGCTTTGTTCACGTTGCTGCGTTGCTAGTATTGTCTGTTTCAACATCTAGCATTGGGAGCTTCAGAGTAGCGAAACTATGAGAATGCACTTATGGATGTTCGTGATGGTGCTGGTGGCCACTGCAAATGGGCAATACATGCCGCCCCATCATGCTGGAGATTTTAAACCTGCTGGATTGCCAGACGTAAGAACCAGATGATCCCAGGCATCAAGAAGGAGGACATGAGCGAGAGTGAGACAGCGGTCACTGCATCTTCTTTATCAGGGTTAGGGTTACAGTAACGTTTCTCCCTCATCTCTGGCCATGCCGCTATGGGTCGGTATGCCAACGCAGCATTAGGGGGCTCGAGCTATTCTCAGCGAATATCCAGGGCGCGTTGGGCTGGGATTAAAATTTTGATGAGATTGTTCGGCACGAATTACGTTAATAAAATACAGTTATGTCCAATAGAGAATGAAAAGAGTCAGGATCCCGGTGGGGCCGAGATAATTCATGTCCACGGTCTTGCTTGGCCGCCTCTTGGCCTTCTTGGCTGGGTTGTTTTTTTTGCTCGAATTTCAAGCCACCCACGCCGTGGGGATTGCTGTATAAAGGCCAGGTAGTTTCATATTTTTCTCTGCCTCCCTCGTACAGGCCATCACGGAATTCAGACTCCTTCGTCGCCATCCCCTTATGCGACTCATTGCTGCCATTGAGGTCATCAACTCTATGGAATTCAGATCCAGTCATCTCACGATTCCTCGCCAAGCAACTCTCCCTCCAGAAATAGGGAACCACGACTCCCGCTGAAGGACAAAAGAAGCTCAGGCACACCGAGCTAAGAAACAATGCACGTGTATATAGAAGGGGCGTGCCCCTGGTTGGACGAGCACATCAAGTCGTTTATTCGAAACCACGTTTCAGAGGCCAACTTCATCGACGACTTTGACAAGTTCCCGACGGACGCACCGACCATTTTCCAGTTCTGCAACGGCTGGGAACTGAATCGCAATTTTGCCGTCCTCAATGGCGCAGACACGGCACTCATCAACGCCTACCCCAACAGCGATGCCCTGGCCCGGAAGGACTATCTCGCCAGGGTCGTGGAATTGTGGACGGCGAAAAGGCCGGACAGCATCCTAAAGAGACACTCCCCGCTCACGGTGCGGCTGTCTCTCGACTACGCCGAGTATGTTGATGACGCCCTGATGGCTGCAGATGATCTCACGCTGTTATACTCACTGGAGGAGAACGCGGAAAAGGCAGCGTCTGAACGTGAGTGGTGGATCCTCAAACCTGCGCTGGTTGATTGTGGCGCCGGCATTCGAATTTTCAGCACCATGGAAGAGCTTGCCAGCCATCTCGAGCTTGTTGAGTATGACGTCGATGACGAGGATGAGGAGGAGCTCTCCGAGGAAGGGCAGGGATGGGACGGAAAACCCGGTGATACGAACGGGTTCTCTCCGACCTTGTCGCTCCCTGGTCTGGACTCTCTAGATGGACTGATTGGTGCCACTGGGGCCATGACACTCAATGGGAGTTTCGGGAAGAAAGCCAAGAAGCCGCAGTACGTGTTCAAGGAGAACGGACGCATACCTTCAGCTCAGATGCGCGAATTCGTCGCGCAGAGGTACATTGTCTCTATTCCGCTGCTGGAGAAGAGAAAGTGGCACGTCCGGGCCTATGTCCTTTCTGTCGGGCGTCTCAAGGTCCACGTCTTCCGGGAGATGCTCGCGCTCCTGGCCGTGGAGGATTACGAGCCGCCCTGGGATAACCCTAGCCTCAGGTCATCCCTGACCAACACGGCACTACAGGACGAAGACGAGTTCGTGAGCAAGGAATCGATGCGAGACTTTTGGGCGACCCCTGACGATTTGCTACCCGGAGACTGGAAGAATCGCATTTTCGATCAGATCTGCGGCATCTCGGCCGAGCTGTTCCGCGCAGCTGCCCATACAATGGCCGACAAATTCACGACCATGGACAAATGCTTCGAGTTGTTTGCTTTGGATTTCCTCATCGACACAAATGGGTCGGCGTGGCTCTTGGAAGTGAACGAGACACCGGCTTTCTACGAGCACGGGGTAGCAGGTCCGGTAGCGCTGCGCCTTATGGAATCGGTCATTTGTGTTGCTATGGAGCACATGGGCAAAGCTCAGGTCGGTGATGCTCGGAATGCAGTTGCCAGACGCAGAATGGTGGAAGTGCTGGACGAGACCGAGAAACTCGCGAAGAGCAACATCACGGAGATCTTGCCCGAAAGCTAGGCGTTGTGAATAGCTTAGGTAGATGTTAATTACCCCGCAAGGCCACGTACACTGCAGGTTTCTGGGTGACTGCGGTGGCCGCTCTAGGCAGCCGCCTTCTTAAAAACAGAGCTCCGGTAGCCGTTCTCTCGAGTTTCATGTTCCGAAGCCAGCTCGGTCAAATCCCTCCATGCCCCTTGACAGCCTGCCGAAGCGAGGGATTGGAAGGAATGAGACATCACTTTGATCGAAACATGGAGCTAACAATATGCTTTGCCTCTTCCATACTGCTCCTTCTCTCCTTGTCCTCTGTCACCTCCGCCTTGCAGCTCCCCTTCTCCCTCTACATTCTCAACCCATGGCGAGCCCGCGTCCCTGTCTTCATCACTGACACCAAGCACCCCTGGATCCGTGACAATCGGGGCCCGCCTCGAGCACCATCCGAACCCCCACGACCTGTTCTGCAGCATCACCGACACGCCAGCCTACCCGCCGGACCTCTTCCACAAGCTAAATATCGACAACCAAAAAGCCAGCATCAGCCGACGGGGGTGGGCCAACGCCGTCGCGAGGTTAAAGGAAATCTGTGCCTGCCCTGCCGCGCTTGCCGGGGCCGAGGAGCTCGACGTAGATATATTCGTGTATTGTGACAGAACTTACGACAATCCTGAGCCCGCTGCACCGCCGACCAAACTCCCCAGGCTCTTCGCCGATGTCCTAGGCAGCATGCCGAAGCTGAAAAGGCTCACATGGGGGATATCACGAGGCGAAACCCTCGCGTTCAAGCCTGTCTTCCTGGAGCGTAACCTCACTTTACCGGAATTACGGTACCTCAAGGTCGATAGATATAGCGAGTACCTGGTTGACCTGGCATTGGGGCTGGAGCAACTCGTCTCGGCCGGGCGTACTTGGATTAAGATGCGCGATTCGGAAGCGCAACCTGACGCCAGGTTGCTATTTATTGAGGCCGCCGGACGGACAAAGAATCTGACAGGGCTGGTGCTGGACGCCGAGGTAGACGGTGAGCTTGCTCAGGGTAATTAATCAATTCTTACGCGCCGCCACCACTACTTCGATATCAGTAATTACCCTTCAATTGCTGACACTCGGTTCACAGCCATTCGCGCCAACGTTCCCAACATCTCCAGCCTCAGCCTCCCAGGTGAGATCTCCCAAAGGTGGCGGACCAGAGACAGATTTCCTCCTCCACTTCAATCCGGCGAGGCGCTCAGGGAGCTGATCAACATACTCACCGCCCTTCCCAATCTCCGCAAGCTTTCCCTCCCCAGTGCCCTCCACCTAGACCTCGGCATGAACGGCGGCTACTCCGGCAGCGCCTTGGGAAGACCTCTAGGGCGGGAGGACATAGTGGAAGACGCCGAGGCAACGGCCCTAGCGGGGGAGATTGTAATAGGGTTGCTGCCGCAGCTGACTATTGGCGTGCAATCTGCAAATATTACAAGGGATAACAACGACGGTAGTGGTGCTGCCTCCTTGACGTGGCCGTGGACGGGGAGCATGGATGATTATGCTAATATGAATACGGAGGAGGAGTGTTCGGATCCCTGGGAGACTGGGTACCTTCCAGATATGCACTGGGTGAATTAAGATGGGATGGCGAAATGGGCAGTGGCGGGAGTTCTGCAGCGATAATTGCTTCTTTTGTGTGGGACCGAAGCCAATCACGCCATGACTCGGCCACCCTTCCCACCCTCGGTTGGCTGCATCTATCTCCATGTATCACAGTCTTTCTGTACTAATATCACTTCCACCCAGGCAGCTGCCCCGCACCTCAGCCTTACTTGAGCATATGAACATCTCGCCTCCCCCAGCCGGATCATCACGACTTCGCGCTTGCCTAAGCACAATGCACAATGGCTGAGCTACTCCTAGCCTCAGTTGCTGCCCCTGTCACAGTGTATCAGATAGGGCAAACACTCCTCCAAGTCTCTGATCTGGTTCGCGAGATACGCCATGCCCCAAGCGCGATACAGTACTTCCAACTCGAGACCGCGGCTTTGAGCAAGCTCCTGAATTTCTTCCACGATGTTGCCAAGAACTCGATCCAGCATCTCGAGGAGAGCCGCCAGAAGGAACGACAGGGCCTCATCGACTTGATCGTCAAGCAATTCAATGTCGCGACCATGCAAACAAAAAGTGTAATGCAACAAATAGTGGGAGCTCGCAATTCAGATTCAGACGACATTGGGCGTGAGCTACTCACACGGGTGAGGTGGTTGATCCACAAAAACAAGGTGACAGCTATCCGGATGATGCTCGAGAGCCTGAAATCACAGGCACAGTTGTGTTTGTCGACACTCATGTGCGAAGATCTCAACCGAAGGATCTCCGAACTTAAGAGAGCACATGAGACAGTCCCGGACGACTTGGGAGCGAGACTGTACGTATAACGTTCCAACCTTCGGAAATTGGGCCCGAAAACTTACTTGACTAGGGACTACTTGGTCAGGCTTATCAAGATCGAAAAGGACGAGGCAAGAGAGGCAATCCGAAAAGTAAAAGGCTTCGAGCACCGACATCAAAACGCACAGATTTACGATCAAGTAAAGAAACTGGAACGAATAATGAAGTACGTTGAAAAAGCAGCCGCCAATGCGGTTCCAAGATACGCCCGGCCCAAGCGAAGAAGGAATAAGCCGCGCCGTCAGAGCAGCCACCAGTCTTCTCGTCTCAGAGATACTCGTTCAGATCCTACTCCACCACTTCATCAACTTGATGAGCATCAAGAGCAGACTTCTCGCAGAGCCGGGACCCGTCGCTCTCAAAACTCGCGTCCAAGCACTGCGCCCGATAACACTGGAGTCGCGCCGCATCCTCGTCCGCCGCCCCGACCGAAGAGACAAGACTCTCCGGAAGGAACGGCAATATCCAGAGTGACCGGGCCAAGGATCAGAGACGATGGTCACACGGTACGCGTAGAAGTGGGAGAGTGGCCTCTTTCAGCTCATGAAAATCTGGGGTCTGAACAGGCGGCATCGTCGAGACGGAATGATGGCTCTAGGCGGGGTGACGATGGGAATGTACGGTCACCAACACAGGATCTAGACGAGCTGCCGCCATCAACGGAGCACGGCAATGATCGTGATGATCGTGAGGCTAGCCCTGGTGTGGGAACCCGGGATGAACATGAAGCTGGGCCATCTGGACCAGGAGTAGCCCGGGGTGAGCAATCACAGAACAATGGATGGAGACCCGTGCCGCCGCTTGAAGGAGAGGACCGGAGACCACGCCAGTGGCGGCCACGGTCATCCAGGGAGGATAAGAAGCCGGACCCATAATGCTCGAGGTCGTGCGCTGAGAGAAGAAGGGAGATGCAGCAGGAAGAAGTCAGAAGAACAGTAACCGCTAATACGCAACCTATTTTTATATGATGATGTTGAGAGCTTGGAGAAGTTGATTCCGCCAAAGTGGCCACCAGTTTATGTGAAAACTCGACAAAGCTAATGTCTAAAAACAAGGACGGCACAAGGTGTCCCCTTTGATCTCGCAGCAGCGATTTGCTCTCCCCCCCCCCCCACACCCCCTAACCAAATTAGCCAATCAAGTTGATGGAGGCTTCTGCCCATAAACAACACGCCTGTACTTTAGTGTTAGCTGATTAGATATTCCGCGAACGGAGCAGCGGGATGAAACCCACAGATAGATGTACGAGTGAACATCGGGGTTGCGGAGCTCTTTGCGCACTTCGGCCAAGAATTGCTGCGCGTCGTCGTACCGCCACTATAAAACAGGTACCGTTAGTGAAATCTGGTCTGTCCCGAGGTAGTTGAACAGCCCTCTTACTCTCAATACGTCAGTTAACCCCTTCAGAGCAAACCCTTCAAGCCCTTCGAGGAGGTAGGCGCGGTTCCACCTGCCCCACAGCCTATGGTTCTCGTCCTTGGCCCAGGGGCCGATGGGGGTTTTGTAGCTGTGTTCCTTGACGTTGACGTAGCCGGCGGCCTCGATAGATTCATGCGCCACCTCGGAGGCATCGAACGCCTTGCCCACCTTCTCGCCTACCTCGCGGAACACCTCCCACCATCTCTTGAACACTGAATCTTCCTTCAACGTACCATCGTCCGAGGTGGCGATTCCCGATAATTCAACCTGCTCGACCCAGCCGCCGGGCTTGACATAGCTAGATTGCAGAGGGGAGATTAAAGGGAGTGTCGTATCACAAGGGGAGGGGAGGTGGCAGCTCACCGGAAGGCGTTCTTGTGGAAAGCAGCCCAGTCCGAGACGCAGCCGGTCATGTGGCGGAGATGAACAAAGTCAAACTGATTCTCCGGGAAGGTCCAGTCCTCGTTGATGTCGTCAACCTGGAATTCGCAGTTGGGCGGTACGAAGGCTGGCTGGATGGGAGAAATATCAACCCCGATGACCTTGGCTGACGGGTTCGCATCCGCGAAGTCACTAGTGAAAGAATTAGCGCATCAGAAAAATAGGTCGCGTCGCCAAAAGACCACGACGAAGACTCACATGGCCCAAATGCCTGTGCCGCAACCAACATCGAGAACGTTCTGCGTCCCAAATTAGTGTCGCGGCTTATCGACACAACGGTTGGGCCTAACCAATCACCTGAACATTTTCCGGTATCGGAGCAAGGTAGAGCTTGCCACCCAGGATGGTTCTGTACATCTCGTGCCTGGTGATCACATTAGGCGCTGGGCCGAGGAGATATGGGAGACAGGCACCCGGTTTGGTGCGGCGACGTACCCGAGGTCCTCAGCATTCTGCTGCTTGTCGTCGTTTGGGCCCCTGTAATAATAACCCGGGGTATGTCAGCGGGCGTTGTGAATTCTCCCTTCTCCTGTAAAGGGCAGGGCAATTGATTACCAGTACTCCACATCGTGGAACCCGTGGTATCGTCGTCCGTGCTTGTAGGTGTAGTCCGCAATGGAGGACCTCAGAGACTCGGTGGTCTCGGTTGTCCTAGCCCTTTGTCAACAAGGAGCTAACTGCAGGCATACTGAAAAGCCTCAGTCTCACGATTCGGCGTAGGCAGAGTAAATCTCTGCGTGGTCACCCTCATGCAACCATGGTAAGCTCAAAACGCAAGTATGCAAGGTGGGATAATGACATACAGCTTCGATCTCACTTGCGACTGGCCCGTACTCGTCTGCCGGAGCAGGAACTGGCGAGGAAGGGTCCATGATTAATAGGCAACAGGACTCAGTTTCTGGGCCAAATGCGCAAACACGAGTTGAATGGGTAGCGAGAGAGACCGAGAAAAGAGGAGAGGGAGGATTCCATTCTGCCCATATAGTAGAGAGGTGAGGGGGGAACAGATAACATACCCAAGCTCGCCAAGTTCCAACAACCAAACCAACGTAGTGGGGGCTCCGGGATTCAACCCCCCTGCCGCCGGATGCGATGAGCGCATATCCGGGTAACGGGCAACACCCGCTCAAGTGACCTGTCAGTTGCAACGGCCAGCGGGAGCAGCCATTAGAGGTAGACGAACCGACAAATAATTAAATAATTAAATAATTAACCCCTGACTCAGCATGCAAAGCCAACTGCATCGCGAGCTTATGTGCCTACAGTCAGTGCACAATACGTAACTATTTCGTACAGTCCGAAAGTATCCTTATTAGTGGCGTCAACACACCACGTGCTCCTGCAAGACAGGTTGAAACAGCGGCGCAATGGCCCACGCAAGACAATGGAAATGGCTGATACTACCACAGTAAATGTTAATGTTCGGGCAGCATCGGATTTTTGGTGTGTAATCATCACGTCATTTCCATATGTAAGCTGCTCCAAACTCCAGGCTTAATAAGCTGCGGTTATACTATCGGCCGGCCCTCACTAGGTAGGTACCTTTGATGGCGGGGCATTTAATGGAACCGATGATACTCGGGTGACAACGTCTCGAGTATTTATAAGGCGAGATACTGCCCACTTCATCTAGCCGGCAAGTTAAATCAACACATTCGAACCTTTTGCGAGTTCCGTAGTCATTACCAAAAATTGCAACTCTTTCCAAAACTCTCGCAGAAACACCCTCGTTTCACCGCTGCAGCAATGAAGGCTCTCGTTCTAACTCCATCGACGAGGGAAGTCTCCCTCCGCGAGCTCTCCACTCCAGAGCCCGGACCAGGCGAAGTTCTTATTCGCGTCCACGCCGTGGCGCTCAACCCTGTCGACGAGTTATACGTAGCCAAGCCCCTCGCTGTGCAGGACCAGCGAGTTATAGGTACCGACTTCGCGGGCGTTGTCGTTGACGTCAGCGCCGACTTGGATTCCTCCTCTGATCCTCGGACCAAGGTTGGCGCACGCGTCGCCGGATTTCATCAAGGCGGTATGTGATTATTCGAGCTTGTCTGCCTGTTTCCTGCCACGTCCATCTTCATTGTTGAATGATAAATGCTGAAGAACTTTGCCAGCCTGCTCTGTCAACGATCGTCCTGGCGCTTTCGCCGAGTATGTCACCGCACCATACGACCTTCTATGGAAAGTGCCAGCCAATTTGTCACTTGAGGCCGCCTCAACCATAAGCATGTGCGGCCTAACAGCCGCGCAGGTCATATTTGCTCGTCTCGGGCTCCCTAGTCCCTTTGCTTCCACTTCTGGCTTCCTCCCGTCGCAGGACCGGGATGCTGGCGAATCCATCAACGTGCTGATCAACGGCGCTTCATCGTCCGTCGGCCTCTATGCCGCGCAGCTCGTGCACCTCGCATCTCAGGCAAGCGGCCGGAAATTCCGCCTGATCGGCACGGCAAGCCGCTCGAAGCACGAACTCCTGCGTGGGCCGCCTTACAGCTACGACGTTCTCATCGATTACCGCGACCAGGACTGGCCGGCCAAGGTGAGGGAAGCCACGGGCGGAAACGGCGTGGACTATGCGTTGGACTGCATCTCGGAGGGCGAGACCGTGTACAACACCCACAGCACGCTCGGCCCCGAAGCAAAGTTTGCAGTAATCCGCGGTACAGCCGGTGGGGGTTACGATCCCTCGAAGCTCCGGGTGAAGCCCATCTACGGCGCCGCATGGGAGGGCCTGGGTGTTGAGATCGGATATAACGGTTGGTTATTGCGTCTAAACTTTGTCGATCCAAGTTCGCTAACATGGAACATCAGACATTACTGTACCCGCGGACCCCGAGGCACGTGCTTTTACGACCCAGTTCTACAGCTTCCTGGGCTCCGAGGCCGCGGCGGGCAAAGTCAAGCTCGAGCCAAACCCAGTACGGAACATGCCCGGTGGACTGGAACGGATCGTGCCTGACGGACTGGCTCTTCTAAGTGGCTTCGTGTCAAAGCGAACTGAAGTAGGTCGGACCGAGCAGTATATGCGGCCGATCAGTGCAGAGAAGCTGGTGTACACTATTTGATAATTAGTCCCCCGTAACTACTCCTAAATTGATTATATGTCGTTGTTGAAATAAGGGGTTTGCAGTGAAGTCCTTTCAAGTTATCCCTTGGCCTGTCAAAGCTGACCTCCTAGACATCTATAGTACCTCTTGCACACTTTTACTTTGCAAGAAAATTACTAAATAATTTTTTTTATTTCCTACTTTTGTCAGGCCAAGTTTTTGGGCAGTGGGTAAACTAAAGCACGCTATTCTTTGGCGACTCCAAACCTAAACTATATAGGTCAAAGTACCGCCCCCCTATTCCACAAATCAACTGGTCGAATGGTCTAGATGGTTATGACACCGCTTTAACACAGCGGAGGTCCACGGTTCGATCCCGTGTTCGATCACATATTCTCTTCTTTTTTTTTGCCTTTTTTTCCCTTCTTCTTTCTTTCGGTTTAGCTGTCGAGGGTGAAATCAATCTTCTTTTTTCAATTCCGCTTGCTAAACGTGTGTTCAATACAGACATATTATCAAACGCAGCGCTACAGTAAAGAATCCTGTGTGCAAGTCTTGGTTGGGCGTGGCGTATAGGAAATTTCGGTTCTGTGTATCCGGCACATGCACGTTGAAGTGATCATGGCTCTTTGATATTCGACCCTAGTTGTCGAGTACTATGAGTGGTGGGAAATGGATGTTGCTGTACCGATGGATTCCATCTCTGTAATTGCCTCGCGAATCTTCGACGCCAGCATGCCGTTCTGCATCCCGCCCTCATGGAGAACGTTGAGCCTTGTTGCCCAGCTCTTCCAAGTGTCCAAGTTCCAGCCCTCTTCATCAGTTTTGACCATGTCGTCGTAGATGCAGCGACCGGCGTGTAGAATCCATTGCACAGAGACCATGAGAAAGCACTCATGTGCCACTGGATCCGACACGTCATCTTTAAGTCCTGCTGGGATGTCGCGAGCAGCCCACCTGAGGCTGTGATGGAGTTGCGATCTCCTTGTCTATCTGGGCGCTCCAGCTCTCAAAACTGACGTACCGATGAATTTAGCAGGAGAAATAATAAGGAGGTTGATGAATCGGAAAGGTAGAAGACGACTGGTAAAGAGACGGCGCTTAATTAATTGAAGATGAAACAAGCACCAACCAGTGTCAACTACATAACCTAGCCCCAAGCGCTTAGAGCAATGGTTTCGAGTTAAAAAACGGTAGCCTATCGTTCGCCGGACGACAAAGCGGCAGTGCTTCAGGTTTGCCTCATCCGAACCCTCGGGTCAGGCAGGGGCTTTACAGCAGAGGGGAGGCAAACAAACATGGCAATTCACCGCAGAGCAAATGATTGTCTACAATACGAAGCGATTTCTCATTTCCAATAGTATAGTTATTTTAGCTGGCCCTCTTAGTTTGTTTTACGATAGCCTGACTGAGCCAGATGACCGAGCAATCCTAAAACATTTTCTAGGGTAGTAGAAGAACCATTCAGCCGAAAGTTGTAGTATCAATCGAGGTGACATAATAATAGATTACTTGAGCCGCTGTTGGTCAGACAAATTAATTGTCTTCTGTTATTGTCTGTAATTGTCTGCTTATAATTAAGTCCTTTGATCAGGATACTCTCTTTGATAGCCTTTGTTGACCAGACAATTCCATTGTCTTGGCTATTTCTTTGATTTTGAGCCTGTGTTGATCCGTCATCTGTCTTGTTTCCATTGTCTCTGATGTCCATTGCGTCTGGATCCCACCCTCCTTCCAGTTGAAGGATTATAGGTGCTTCGATTTGGATACTCTCTTTGACCTCCATTGTTGATCAGACAATTATATTGTCTTGTCTGGTTATGTGGAATTTTCGGCTTACAGGTCCTTTTGAGGAGGATCCTCTCTTTGACCCCCTTTGTTGACCAGACAATGCCATTGTCTTGGCTGTTTCTTTGCCGTTGTCCGCCCATAGGTACTTCGCATATGATGGTCTTTTTGACTCTCTATGTCAAGGAATTTACGCGTATGCATAAGCAAACAAAACACCAACTCTATCACGGTTTGAATCTTGCTTGTTTGGGCACCGTAGGGAAAGAGGCAAGTCTATAAAAGCTCCCCATTTCTCCAAAATGATGGAATTCCTTCTGTACCATCATCAGCACCTCTACAGAAGCACCTTGGTAAGGTCGCACTCCCCAGCCCACCATCAACCTCCCAGAAAATTATCACTTCCAGAAAACTCCCTCGGACAAGCGTCAAGATGACCAAGAAGGCCACCGTTGAGCAGAAGGGCCCTGTCCCTGACAAGGCGGCTGAGACCCCCCGCCCCAAGAACTACTCCGGCAATGGGTGGACTTGCTGCCAGTGCAAGCGGATCACCTCCTGCTTCAAGGAGAAGTGCTTTGGTTGCCATCACAAGATCTGCCACCAGTGCAAAATCAACCACTGAAGTATTCCATAGACACTCAGGGCATGCTTATGAGAGCCATCAAAACTAGTTTAGACACTCTGGTAGTGTTCTAGTGCTGTTTTGTGAGCTTCTCATGAACAATGTCAACTTTTTTGCGAGGACTTGACCAGGGAATACATTTGGCCCACCTGTTTATCGGTTCTTAGAAACTAGTAGGTAGCCATAATACCCATTACATACCCGCAAAAGCTCGTATTTCTTGTCCTGCTGAATTTGTGACATTTCTAGGCTCTCTTTATGTGTTCTAACTATAAGACTAGGCCGTAATCACCTAACCTTCTCAAGCCATGGAGATCGATCGGCTTCCATTACTTCAAAACTCTCTGATAGCGAACTACTAAGTATAGTTGAATGGCAGTGACAGGCATTAACATTAATCCGGTTCTCCAAGCTTTTAAATTACACAAATCACAGATATAAATGACTCTAACCCAGCTTTAATTTGAAGAAGGGCTTTTTCATCGTCAGGAGAGACTTAAAAGGCTTAGAGCTCATAGCCTTCGTCAACCACGAGTGAATCGACTGAAGGTATTAAGTATTACTCTTTCCAACCTTGGGCAAACGACCATTTCAACAATGCCTAGCAACTGCTATCCTAGGTATAAAACGCAGATAGCACGTCACTAGGCAGAATAGAGTCCACGATCCTGACCAAAGTCTTCCTTTTCCGTCTTGAGAATAGTCAAACTCCTGTCCAAACGTGAGATACGGCCGCACAAAGACGCCTCGCTCCGACTGGTCTTCCGGATTCCTCTTGCTGAGACGCCTGAAGATGACCTTCATGCCATCCTCCGTCTTGGTCTTCTTCCACGTCTTGGCCACCTCGTCACGCCCCCTCGAGCTCCTGGTGTGCCTTCAGACAGTACAGCACGATGGCGGCCAGACCGGAAGCATAGGCCGTAGCGTACGAGCTACCCCGGACGATTTCCCCAGATGAACTCAACAGGTTCTCGCCGGGGAGGAGAAAATCTAGCCTTGCGTGCAGGTTCTTGCGCGAGTTCTCCCCGTAGATGGTGGCGGCGCCGATCTTGATGACCTCGTCGATGCCCACGGGGGCAAACTGGTCCGTCTCTACCGTCACGCTCTTGTCCGGGAGAGAGCCGAAGATGGTGATCTCCCTGGAGTTGACGGCACATTTGATAAGGTTGACGAATTTTCCCTCGTCCGGGTCGTCGGCGCTGCCTCCACGTCATCTCTTGAACGTCCAGCTCATGGAGACGATGTCCACCCCCATGCGCAGAGCCCATTGGAAAGTCTCACACGCAATCTAAGCCACTTGCCCCGGCTCTCAGCCATAGGTGATTATGGGGGAGGATTCTTACCTGGTGACAGGAAGCAATGGTGAACTTCTGATTCTCGACAAGCCTCGAATCGTCCAGGCGGGCGATGTATAGCCTAGCCATTGGACAGACCTCTCGGATGCAGTGCGCCATGGCCGTACCGTGCTCGCAAGGCCCAACAAAGTATTCCTCCCTATCCGCGCGAAATGACCGGCCATATTGCTAGCCATGGAGATTGGTTAACTTGGCACTATCATCCAGCAGTGCGATCTTGATGGACGGCTTGTTGGTGAGACCGAGGTTTGTCGCGAACTCCTTGAACTTGCGGAGCTGCTCTATCCATCATTGGGACAGAGCCCGGGAAAAACCTTGAAGCCGGGCAGCAGTCTCTGGTGCACTGCTTCAGGCGCTCCTTGGCTACCTTTGCATTCAATCCTGATATCGTTCTGGCGGGACCGCCTCCTATTACCGCTGTAGCGGCCATGCTGGAGGTGGGCCAACGAGAGGACGGATTGTGCGAAGTCAAGATTCAGGCTTTGGCGAGGGGAGTGAAAGTCGGCCATCCAGTGGGGCAGCGAATATTCAGATCAAACCGAGATGCCAAGAAACAATCCCTCCATGGCCTTTATCAGTCCATTCTCTTTTCCACCTTCATATGCTGCACGAATCTGATCCCTCTCGTCTTTCCAGACGCTACCAAGACATTCTCGACGACGCCATACGAGCCGTTCATCGACGAGCCGTATTTTTGGCTTCCTGAGCTCCATAAGGACCTTCAAAAGCTCATCGTCGGGTCCGCAACGAACAGAGTCTGCCTTTGTTTCTTGATTGATGGCCTGGACGAGTTCGAGAATGACGTTGCGGGGCGCCATAGCTACGCCGATCTTGCCGAAGAACTTACCTTGTGGGCTCAAAACGACAACGTCAAACTCCTCGTCAGCTCGCGTCCGGAGCCGGAGTTCGCATCAATCGTGCCGGAGAGGCTGCGGATCCATCTCCACGATCTCACCAAACCTGATATTATGAAGGCCGGCCGGAGCCTGTTCGAGAAGCATCAAGATTTTGAGCAGATGAGATCTTACTACCTGAGACTGGTTGACCAAATTGTGGTCGAATCACGGGGGGTCTTCCTTTGGGCTTTTTTTCATGAATGTCGAGCTTTGCAACTTGGCGGCAGATGGGGAAGATGCCCAGAGCTTTCGGAAGCGTTTGGTCGAAAGCCCAAGTCTGGATCGTCTCTACCACGAGCTCCTGGCCTCGATCAGTCCGGTTCATCGCGATATGGTGTACAAGATGCTCTTCCTCGTCATGCGTCTTGACTGGAGCTGTTCGGATTTCGTCACGACATGGGTCCCGACCACGAGCACAATCAAGACGTACACGGAAGCGGAGTGCGACAAACGCCGCGAATTGGCCAAGTCTCGGGTCGCTCGGACGAAAGGCCTTCTGGAGATTACGGACTTATCTTACCACGGTTGGACAAATATTACCCGCGTCAATCTCTTTCACCGTACCGCCTACGAATTCTTCCAAGATAGCCAGCAAATGCGCGACCTGTCTGCCAGATTCCCAGATATGAGGCGTGCTTCACTGGAGGTCAAGGTCTACCTTGCGCAACTCTGGGTCCTGGACAACTCGAAATATCCTCCGACGCAAGCCTCTCCGAAAATACTAGGTAAAATCTTGAGTTCCTCCAAAGAATGGAAATATTTCACTGAAGAGAGGCACCGCTGGCTCGACTGTCTTCGAAAAGTCGCCCTCTACCACAATACGAAGGGACCACCTATATTCTGTGGGGTGTTGCTCACGTCTTTTTTGCTCGGAGAGATGGGGTTGTCAGAAATTGGCTATTCTCATCTACACTACATCGTCAACTTGATTGGCGACCTCGAATACGTACGGCGGGAACTAGATGGCATGCCGGGAACAATGCATGCAAATGGCGAGTTATCCCTCCTTCTCTCGGCTAGCACGGGTTGGTATGCAACTCCTTTGGTCGAATATCTCCTGGAGAGGGGGGTTTCTCCAAATGAGCAGGTCAAATTTCACGACACAAATCATACGGCATCAGTATGGCTTATATTCTGCACACTCTTCGCAATCCTCACGGTTCCCATATTAGGAGGACGGGGCTTACAAACAGATCTCCTCGGGTCGTATTGTCTCGTAATGGAGAAATTCCTCGCGACACATGCAGTCGACCTAAATGTGCTCGTCATCCTTGGAGAACGAGGATTATATGACGATTTCTCGGAAAGCGACGGCACTCATGCCATATCTCTGAAGGATTTGTTACAGCAAGTTGACCCTGATGAGCACGAGACCTGGGCTAAACTCATTGGCGAGTGTGAGAAGAGAAGAGACAGCAATGAAGGGCGAGTGTGGTCTTTCGCAGCTGCCGGAGCTATGATTGGAAGACTGGGCCAGACGATCAGCTATTTGTTGACCGAAAGAATATGGGGAAGCATGTGGGATAGAATCGCTTCCTTGTTGACACGAGGATTATGGACGAGCGTACATGACGCGTGGATCTGCTGGACAATATGGAAGTCGGAGCCGGTGAAGTCGTCTCATTCGGAAGCGTACATACCTTTCCGGATTGGTATGAAACCTTCATCATCACCAAGACCGGCCGACCGGCGACCAGAACACTAGGGATTCTATGTTCACTCTGTGGTACTTGGGGAGTTGAGAATCTTGGCATCTGACATTTGTGTGAGGCAATATTAAGGCGATCAACCCGCTATAAGGATATGACGAGAAGGCAGACATTTACTGGGAGCTAGGTTCTTGGTCTTCCATGCAAAAAATCCCTACTGTCCTGATATTCTCTTTGAAGAAGGCAAAGATGGCCTGTGTCATGTGAGAGCGTCGCCTGCAACCAAGCAGGACAACGAGGAGGTAAACTATGTCTGACCTTGGTTGAAACCAGTCTTACCATCGGGGCATGGGGCCTTATCTCCTAGTTCGTATAGAAACCGAGGCTTCCAACAAGCAAAGTACTTTTCAAGACGTTGCAGTCCGGAGGTTAGTTTGGCAATGGTCGGCCATTCCATCGAGCGAAGTGGCCCCTGAGGCCATTGGAAGCGGCCGGATCGTCAAAGGGAGAAAACCTGGACAGGCCAACACAGCATGCAAGACGCGCCTGACAAATCGAGCAATGCTGCAGTCGGCCAGATATGCTTCGAGGCCAGCTAGACAAGATGGTGTCGGAGTCTGTTTGTATCCACGAAGATTCAGCAGGTTGATCGGACCTCTGCTTTCATGCCGAAACAGAGTGGTTGCGTATATCGATTCCAGCCGTTCGGGGACGACTAGATCTCCCTCCGCGTCGAAGTCATGGACGTCAAGCGTAGGTCACGTTTCTAGTATCGTCAAATACCGGTCTAGCTGTAGTCGCTCGACTTGATCATTGAGCTCTGCGGGGATCAGAAGCGGCAAGAGCGGTGTAGCTTCCGCCAAAATTGGTCTCGCCTCCCGGACGAACAGACAACAAAATGATCAGTGGCTCCATTCCACTCTCCTGCCAGGTACTGGGCAGCAGTAATTGGCTTGCCCGGCGTACAGCGTCCAAGGATTTCTCCGTACTTTGTAATTTGGGACTGGAGTCGGGTCTTGGATGCCGGATTATCGACCTTTGACAACATCGAACAGGGCGGTACTCCAGCAAGTTCATATTTCGAAAGTCGTACCCTACCATCGGCCACGATGGTGGCGCCGTAAAGTTGAAGGTGAATTTTGGGGAGACGGACTTTGTCTGGGCCGATGCGAAGAAACTTGATGTCAAGGACCAAAGCCTTGGACGTCCAAAGCTACAGAGGACACAGACGGGGCGAACGAGGGCGGGAGCCGCGGAGGAAAGTAGCACGGAAACGAGACGATTAATAAATAATTAATAGACATCGCGCAAATGATCTGACGCAAAGAAAGGGGGTAGATGCCAATTATTCTTCTCTCATTGTTGGCGAATTGAATGATTAAGCGGTGCATCTCAAGCCCCGCCCTCGCTTTCTTGTGGGGAAATACGAAATCAGGCCTTCCCCCCCCCCCCCCCCCCCCCAACAACGTTGCTGTTTGTGAGATACTTCCCACTATGGGTTTTGATTTTACGTCGTACCTCTCATCGCTGTATCCCGGCGAGGAATACGAGATCCAGGTCCTACTCGGCGGTCTCGTGAACCACACCGTCCGGGCTCGGCGCACCGACACCGCCGACACCCCCGCCAAAAGCGGATCCGCAGATGGTCCGAAGACTGCCATCCTGAAATATGCGCCTCCGTATGTCGCATCCATCGGCGAGGACGCCCCCTTCTCGCAAGACCGGCAGGTGAGAATCCTCTTTCCCCTCCCCCCTCTTCTTAGCCAAGACCATTAACTCCACCACCCCAGTTGACCGAAGCATCAGCCCTGAGAATCCTCGGCGACGGATACCTCACATCCCGAGTGAAAGGCATCAAGATCCCCCGGGTGTTATCCCACGACCCAGTCCACTCAATCCTCATAATCGAAGACCTCGGCCCGCTCATCACCCTCTGGGACTTCCTCGAGTCCGCCACCAACCCCCGCACAGCAGCCACCGCCGCCCTCCTCGGCCACCGTGTCGGCGCCTTCTTCGCCGAACTACACCGCCCCTCGACTCTCGCACACATCCACCTCCACAGCCCGCCCTCCGACCTCGCCATCCTCGACCGCGCCCCCATAACCGCGCCCTTAGTCCGCTCCGCCGCCGTCGAGCCCATCCGCTTCCGGCTCCGCTCCCCCGGCGGCCTAACCGACGCCGCCGAGGCAGACGCCCTGTACGCGCGCGTCGTCGGCGACTTCGAGCGCGCCAACGCGCCCGCCGGCGAGTCGTGCCTCTCCATCGGCGACTGCCATCCGGGGGCGATCCTGGTGGATCCGGTTTTGTTGTTGTTGTCGGGCGGCGACGACGAGGGGGAGGTCCCGGACATGGGCGTCATCGACTGGGAGTTCTCGACGGCGCGGCGCGGGCGTGGCGCCAATGGCGACGCGGCGCAGTTCCTGGCGTCGGTGCACGCGCTGTGGTTGTCGCTTGCGCCTGGGTCGCCTGCCTGGAAGGCGACTGGGGCGTTTGGGCGGGCGATGTGCGAGGGGTATGCGGAGGGGGCAGGGTATGCGGGGAGGGATGTCCGGATGGATCCGGCGGTTGTGGGGATTTCTAGGTCGGCGCTGATATTGCATGGGAGGGAGCTGATTAACCAGGCTGTGGAGCGGCCGTGGGGGTCTCGGGGTAGGTCGGTTGCGGAGATGGTGAGAGAGGGGATTTGGTACCTGGAGCGGGCGGGGGATGGCGTGGATGAGATGCTGGAGCAGGGGAACTGGGATTTGCTGATGGGAGAGGAGTCCGGCTTCATGCTGCGGTTGTTTGGCTTGTATCGGGAGTCGAGGAGCTAAGTAGACAAGGGGAGCTACCCGCTGCCTGGCTGCGTCTCCAAGGCAGCGCCGGGCGGTACGAAGTATCACTGCCATCGTTCATGTAAAGAGTATATCCCATGGGGGTATATTGAAACATCCGGATCTACTACCCTCTCGAGTGAATAGCACATCGCACATCCATCTTCGAAATCGCGTCTCCACAGCTCGGTATCCCTTTCAGTCAAAACGAGGCCCCTGCGCTGTGTTAGAAGCGCACCCCAAGCTCAACTCGGCTTAGGTTGAAGCATACACAACTCTGGGCCTTGAGAAGTAGAGGAAATTGCTGAGGGTAAGAACTTGACCCGTAGGCACCCTGCCATACCGGTCATGACCTCGTTCAGCGGTCTTACAGACATGAGAACTGACCACGAAAGCCAAGGCTGGTCTGCGAGTCCACAGGAATTGTGGGGAGTTGGACTTTGCCCAGGCGCTGGCAGAAGATGGACTCGGCTTCGTGCTCAAGCTGATCAGCTCATCGCATCTGTTCATAAAAAAACTTGGCAGTTAGACCACGATTATGATCGGTTTTGGTGTACTTTTTTTTAACAGCCAACAGGAGAGGGGTATTAATCAGTTGCTGGTGTTTCGATTGCGAAGTTGAAACGATGTGAGTGATCACAATGCATGACAATCTGTCAAATCAGTTGCGTAGGCCAGGGCAAGTTGATCTGTCAATAGCATCCCAGTTGTAAAGAGTCAGAAATGGGCCTCGTTCGAGATTAAACTTGCTGCTTTTTGCATGCCGGGCTCCCCCTCACCAACTAGCCCCTGACCCCATACCAATTTGGGTCTAGGGACTTAAACACCAATTTACCCGCCGGAACTTCCTCGCTCTTGGGACAACATAGCCTATGGTAGACACACTAGTGTGAGGAGAAGTCTAAGCGGGGAAAGGAGCAAATATAAACACGGCGCGGTAGCAAATTCAAAACGACCACCAGAAGGTTGCTTTCCACGATCCGAGCCTCACTACCCAACCCAACCGCCGTCATGTCGCCCAACAAGATCCCGCCCAGACCTCCATTCGACTCACTGCCGCTGGACAAAGATGGGCCAGGGGGCAATGCCTGGGGACTCTACGGGCCAGACGACGAGCTCGGCGCCCTGAACATGCTGACGCCAGAGGTGGTGGCCTCAGCGGCATCCGAGATCAAGACGGGCGAGCGAGTGTCCCTGGACTGGCAACTGAACAAGCCCTCAAGGCCGAACTTTGGTCGAAAAAACTTTGAATGGGAGATGCGGAACATGAGCGGAGTCTCCGTGAATGATGATTTGCTGCACTTCAACACCCAGTCCAGCACGCAGTGGGATGGGTTCCGGCATTTCGGTGAGTCGCCATGGAATTGAACTTCAAGATGGGCTGCGATTACTGACAGCTCGGTAATTAAGGATACCAGGGCGCCAAGCGGTATTACGGTGGTCGCAGCCAGGAGGATCTTGAAAAGACGGGAGTCTTGGGCATTGACGGTAGGTGATGAAAACTAGACTGATTAGGCATTCCCGTTCCCGAGCTAACCCGTGCCCCTTAACCTCTCAGCGTGGGTTGAGAAAGGAGGCATTGTCGGCCGTGGGGTGCTCTTGGATTACGTCTCGTTCTGCCAGCGCCACTCGATCACCGTCGATCCCCTCACCAGCGCGCCAATCACCCTGGACCAAATCAAGCAACTCGTCCAGGAGCAGGCCGTCACCTTCAGGCCCGGCGACATCCTCTTCATACGCGGTGGCTTCACCCAAGCATATAATGCTCTTGACGAAGCCGGACAGGTCACCCTTGGACAACGCCCCACGTCAGAGTATCTTGGGGTAGAGTCGACGCCAGCGATGCTGCGATGGATATGGGACAACGGATTCGCTGCTGTTGCCGGCGATATGGTAACTTTCGAACAAGCACCAGTGGGGATATCATGGAGTGGCAAAGATGTGGACGAGGCTAAGAAAGACGGAGGGCTTCTGCACCAGGTCTTGCTGAGTGGGTGGGGAGTCCCTATCGGTGAGATGTTTGATCTGGATGCATTGAGCGAGACGTGTAGGCGACTTAACCGGTGGACTTTCTTCGTCTCCAGTGTGCCCTTAAAGGTCCCTGGCGGTGTTGCAAGTCCCCCAAATGCCGTGGCAATATTCTAAATATTTGAATAACAAAATACTGGACGGATGATACGGATTAGCTTTTGAAGAATTATTTACCCTGAAACTTGAAGAACTAAGCCCCTGAGTCCACGCATCTCCTGTCTTTACCAGCAGTACCTGCCCTTAACTCAGGATAGGGTCCGAAATATTGAGTTCAAAATTATATACAGTGTTCAAAGTCATTAAAAAGGTAATTAAATCGCATCGACTCGAAGCACACAGTCAAGGCCCCAACCCCCCCCCCTTCAACAGCTGCGCTATCTCGACATGCGGAAATGGACAGAAATGGCGAAGTGCCCAAGGACCCCAAGATCCCAACCTAGACACTTTGCTGGTTGTGGAAGATATCAAACGGGTCCACAGCCGCTTTAATCCTCCTCAACCTCTGCAAATTGGGCCCCCAGTAATCCATCCGCGCCCTGTCATTGTCCTCCCTCGGATCAACGTAGCCGGCATATTCTCCATAGACGGCGGTCGGCTTGCCGCTGGTGGCGACATTGTTGAGGCCGGCGAGGAAGTTCACCGTTGTCTGCGACACGGGGCCCCTGGTTTTTGCGTACGAGAGCATCCACCAGAGCTTGTCGCGGTGGGGAAACGCCGTGGCGCCGACTGCGACATCATTGATCGCGCCGGCTCCGACCTCAAAGTTGACGGCCCAGAGATCGGTGCCGTTCTCTGCTGTGGCCAGGTATTGGAACATCCTGTCGGCAGTCGCGTCGGCTATCAGCGTTTGCGGCGTGAAACCGAGTGATTTGGCGTAAAAGTACGACGGCGACGCGATACCGGAATCCTGAATTTGCTGGCCCCACGACTCAGACACCTGCAGCCAGTTTGTGGATACGGTCGCCTGGGAGACCTGCGGAGGTGGGAAAGAACCGATGAACCCGAGAGCATTGAAGGCCTTCTGTGGCCCAAAATATGCGCCAGCAATGATGATGGCGGAGGGGCTGACAGTCATGGTTGACGAGAACTCTCGCGGGAGGTTCGAACGGGCGATGAACTTCTGCCAGGACTTGAACACCTGCGCCCTTGTTTTCACGTCGCGTGCAGTCCACTCGTAGACATAGTTGACAAGTTCGGCCGGTGCAGGCTCCGTGCGGAAGACAAACTCGGTCACGATGCCGAAACTGGCCCCGGCGCCTCTCATGGCGAAGAAGAGGTCCGAATTTTTGGAACTGGACGCCCTCACAATGGTCCCGTTTGCGAGAACCACCTCCATCTCCTCGACGTGGTCGATAGTCAGCCCGTGGAGACGCGCAGACGGCCCCGCTCCGCCCACGGTTCCGTGCCCGCCGAGACCCACGCTCGGACATGTTCCGTGAGCAATGCTTCGCTTGCCGGAGTTGAACAGTTGCTCGGTGACTTGGCCGAGCTGCAGGCCGGGACCCATAGTGGCTCGATAGGTTTTGCTATCGATGGAAAAGTGCCCCATGTTTGAGAGGTTGATCGACACCTCGCCAGTGGATGATCCTAAAGGGAGGAGAAGCATATTGATCAGCAAGGACTGTTCTCTCGTCTCACTGGACGGGAGATTCCACACCATAGTTGCCGTAGCTGTGACCACCGCTCTTTGCCTGCACCCTATAACCGTGTCGCGCCGCGCATTGGACAACCCCGGCAACTTGCGCTGATGTCTGAGGAAATGTTACCACTGCAGGGAGAACTTGGTGATCCAAATTGTAGGGTTGCACAATATTCGGGTAGTAACCGGGTTGTGTGGGAAGGGCCAGGAGGCTGGGGTTTCCGCCCAGGGCGGATAAAAGACACTGCACGCTCGCCGCGTTACCCATCCTCCTTGGCAAGAGTTATATCGCAGCGTTGACGAAGAAACACTGACTTGAACCTCTGTCTCTCTATCTGCAGATCGTTATGCCTAGGCTGCCAAGAGAAGGGAGATGTCGGCTCCCTTTTGTATGAATGCGTGTAAACAAAACAATAACTCCGCAGTCCGAAGACTGGTAGTCTGGAAGTTGCTCATAAACAAAAAAAACTCCGGTCTGTTTACTTTTTTTTTTTTTTTTTTTTTTCACAATATTGGAATATTTGGAGCCACAATATGCAAGCATCCAAGCCTCGGCAAGCCTCATCGCCGAACTGCTGCGCCTTACGAGCTGAGATCGGCTCCGGAAAGACAACAATCCGAATCCGGGGTGATGATTCTGGTCGGTCCCATTTCCTCCATTCCAAAATTTCTCCTCGGCCTACGGCAACGAAGGCGTGATCGGCACCGTGTGGTTCTATTCTAAGGAACAGGAACCTAAATCTAGCCAGTGACTCTCTGGAATGTCGCCGTAAACTCTCCGGTCCACTTTGCCGCGCAAGTATGGGGGAGAAGCTCGTAGATCACCGAGGGATCTATCTTACTGCCCGGGTTCAGCAATTAACGAGCGATGAGTCGTCATTCTTGCTTGGCACTTCAGGGGCCAGGGGACGGGGGGATACGACTTAATAAAGCTCCATCCCTTCACAGTGGAATGGTGACACCGCTGATCCCATCAAGGTCATCAACTTCCCACGGCAAAGCAACCCTGACAATGACTCTCCTGACCGCTGCGATTCTCTCCCTTGCTTACGGAGCCTCGGCCTTTTCTGGGGCCGACATCAAGCTTTTGTTTGGACCGGGGCTGTCTCACGGTGCTCAGATATGGCTGCCATCTGACGCCAACTACACGGAAGAAGTCAAGCAGCGATGGGCGGTATATCAAGAGCCTTCATATCTCGGGGCTATCAAGCCAGCAACTGAGAGAGATGTCCAGACTATCGTGAGTAGAGCCCAGACCTAACCGCTCCAGGACGAAAGCTGAAAGCTGTCCACTAGATCCGTATTGCATCTGAGCATCAGATTCCCTTTATTCCCACCGGAGGCGGCCACGGAACCTCGGGTACTCTTGGTGGACTTCACGGCGGCATAGAGATTGACCTGAGTTTCTTCAATTCCGTCGATCTCGACGCAGAGAGAAACCGTCTCACCATCGGCGGCGCGGTTGTCTTTGGGCAAATCATTGACAAGCTATACGAGGCCGGGAAAGAGCTTCGTACGTGAGACAAGTCCTACTACTACCACTCCTAAACCCCGATTGAACCCCTAACTAACATGGAAGACCTGGTTCTCCCAATTAGCCACTGCTTCGGCCTCATGCGTTGGGGTCTTGGGCGCCACACTGGGCGCAGGACTGAGCACCCTCCAGGGCCTCCACGGCCCCTTGGTTGACTCTCTGGAATCTGTGCGGATCGTCACGGCATCGGGGGCGATCTTGACGGCTTCGGAGAGTGAGAACGCTGAGCTGTTCTGGGCTCTTCGCGGGGCCGGCCACAACTTCGGCATCGTCACATCCGCAACCTACAGGGTCTACGACGCCACCAATGGCGGCCAGGTGGTGAATGCGGATTTCCTGTTCCCGGCAAGCGCCAACCGGTCGGTGTGGGAGGTGCTTCGGTCCTACGATACCACCCTTCCGCCCCAGCTTGCAGTCACCATTGTTGTTGGTGCCAATGGAACGAGTAGAGAGGTGAGTCTGATCCCGCAACGAGAGGAATACATCCTGGCCAGTAAGTTTTCCCGTACTCATACAGGGTTTGCTGCAGGCTTTGGTGGTAGTGAATGCTGTTTTCTACGGGCCTATGGAACAGGCCCTCCTCCATCTCCAACCCATCATCGATATCGGCCCTGCTGTCCAGAACATCTCCATGGTTCCTTGGAACCGTGAGCTGGATGCTGCCTTCTTCAATGTCCAAAACGGTGCCTGCATCCGGCAGAGTCGTGTCAACATATACAGCCTCGGGATCAGGGAGACAGACGTGGCTACTTGGGAGTCTCACTTCAACGACCTAGCTGGATTCTACGTCCGTTATCCGGAATACCAGGGACGTCTCCTGGTGCAGCGTTACTCAAATCAGGCCGCTTTGGCAGTTCCGGACGACAGGACGGCATATGCATATCGCGACGCCACGATACAAATGTAGGTGATCAATTTCTTTTTCTCTGTTAATTCCCATCCTAACACTCTCTCTAGTAATCTGGAAGGGTGGTACACCGACCCCAGCCTTGACGCCGCAGTGAATCCCTTCCTGCAGTCCGCGCGGGACAAGTTCCAAGAGACAAGTGGCTATGCGGATCTCGCAGTCTACACGAATTATGCCCATGGCGACGAGGGACCAGAGGCGTGGTACTCCCGGAGGAAGCTTGGCCGGCTGGTGCTGTTGAAAAAGCTGTGGGACCCTCTGCAGATCTTCAGTTGGTACAACCCTATCTAGGCTCATTGAACTGTCAATACACTTGTCAACAGATTATGCCCAGCAGCTCGGGCTACATAGTATTGAGTAGAGCAAGGATGCATCCTGGAATAATACGGTCAAATAATGAAAACAGGATCAAGAAGAAATTACTTCCCACCGTCTCAAATTCTTGCCGTGATTACGGAGTTACTTGTCTAAAAAAAGAAAGAAAGTGATGTTTCCGCTTCCAAGAGAGGCATGCGTTGTCCCCTTCCGTTTCACGGGAAAAAGCATATGTCGGTGGCATCGATGTTACCAGGATCTAGGAGACTGGACGATCGGGACACTGACCGTGCTGCTGGGTTGCTGTGCATCGTAGGGCGGGCCAGAGACGGCTGAGGGACGGCTGCAGGGCGGCGGCAGGACGGAGTTCGGACAAACTTTGCATGAACGCATTCAGCGAATGAGATGCTATTGTCGGGCTCAGTTAGTGGTGTCTCGGGCCTGGTTCGGAGATGTGCTGATTTCCTGTTGACGACATCCCCCCCTGTTATACTGTACACCGAATCTCGACATCTCATTGCAGAAACTCCGGCATTGGTCCCTCCAAGACTTGATAATCCTCAGTTCGGCCCTTTGAAACCCCGGCAAATTGCATTGCGTCATCGGTCGAGGGATTGCTGCGCTGGGAACGGCTTTTGTCCTTTCTCAGGGGAGCTGTGTAGTCCGTAGTGGCCGGGGCGGAGTAAACACGTTTACCCTCGCAATAATAATTGCTTTTGCGATGATGCACCCCCCCCCCCCCCCCCCTCTCTCCCCACCCCGCCTTAAAGGATGCAAACGGAAAGCCGGATGCTTGGTGCATGAGGTACCATTGCGACGCGCTCTCGTCTTAAATCCCAAGCTGCCACTCTTATTCAGCTCTCTCGTCTTACCGACGATAAGCCCGACA
This sequence comes from Phialemonium atrogriseum, assembly GCF_030411735.1. NCBI lineage: Eukaryota > Fungi > Ascomycota > Sordariomycetes > Cephalothecales > Cephalothecaceae > Phialemonium > Phialemonium atrogriseum. Next base: position 555,807 of record NW_026848154.1, on the reverse strand, counting down.
GTGAAGCTGTGTCTCGACAACCGACAACATGGCCCAATCACTTCTTATCAGGGCTCTCCTCGTCTGTGCCTCCCTTCTGCCACACGCCACGGCGGCTCCCACCGTGGTTGACGGCAACGTCTCGTATGTGGGCACGCTGAGCGGCGGTGTCGAGTCCTTCCTCGGGATCAGGTATGGTCAGGACACTGGCGGCAGAAACCGCTTCACGCTGCCCAAACCGTACAACTACCCGCCCGGGACCGTTGTGAACGCCACAACCCCCGGCGCTGCCTGCCCCCAACAGACAGGCAACCCAACACCCAGTCTTATCGGCCTCTTCAGCAATGTTACCAACATCTCCGAGGACTGCCTCACAGTCAGGATTGAACGTCCGCTAAATATCAGCCCGCTCAAAAAGCTGCCCGTTGTCGTCTTCTTGTACGGCGGGGGCTACGCCATTGGCCAGACCTACGATGGAGCCTACTACCCTTCCGGTTTTGTCCGGGAGACGGCGCGGAAGGACCTGCCGACCATATATGTCGCCATAAAGTAAGTTGTCAACCGCGCAAAGCTGGCCACTGCTGGTGCCTCGATTGACCAATTGGCCAGTTACCGTGTTGGCATATTTGGTTTCGCCGACTCATCCGCTCTTCGGCACGAGGGAAACCTGAACCTCGGACTGGAGGACCAGTTCTTGGGTCTTCAGTGGGTGCAAGACCATATCTCCGCGTTCGGCGGCGACAGGGACGATGTCACTCTCTTTGGCGAGGATGTTGGGGCAGCATCGGCCGTCTTTCAGCTGACCGCCTTTGGGGGTAACGCGAAGCGCACCTTCAAGAGGGTAATCCTGGGTTCCGGACCAACCCCAGCGGGCGACCAAATTACCCGCGGCCTCACCTTGAACCACACTGCTGAAGTTACCAAGAGACTCGACTGTGCTTCCCCCGATGGTGACTCGGCTGCCGAGCTGAACTGCTTGCGTGGCTTGTCCTTGACAACTCTCGTGGATGCTGCAGTTAAGTTCTCGTTCGAATACGAAGCCATTGCCGGCCTGGGGACCTTCAGGCCCACGGCGCCTTCGACCTTCATCCCGGATGTGCCTTCGAAGCTGCTCCGGGAGGGTTGCTTCCTCAAAAACATCGATGTCCTGATTGGTTGGACAGAGGACGACGGAACCCAGTTTGTGACCCCGGAGATCAGCAGCGACACCCTGTTCAATAGCTGGGCTGCCGAGCAGTGGCCCAGCCTGACGGAAGCCAACCTCAACAAGCTCATATCCCTCTACCCATCCAGCGAATTTTCAGATCTCACCGCCGAGGGCATCGAGAAGAACTATTTTCGTGCCGCGCGTGTCTCGCGCGACGCCCACTTCGCGTGCCCATCCCTCCTCATCCTCGAGGCATTCCAGGTGCTATCCCCGGGCTCCATCGTCTACGCCTACGTCCTGAACCAGACCGTCTTCCGCGTAGGCCACGCGGCTGCCAACAGGAGCTTCGTCGGCAACGACCACTTCAGCGACATCAGCTACGTCTTCGACTACGTCGACCAACCGCCGTACTCGTCGATCGCCGACCAGAGCGACTACGATCTCGCCAGCTTGATGAGCGGCAGTTGGGCGTCCTTTGCGCACTTTAGCCGGCCGATCATCCCCGGCGTGACATTGGAAGATAGCATCGCCAGGAACCTGACAGTTGCGCCGTGGGATGCGGTACATAGCCACGGTATCGGGGATGTGGTTGTTCGCGTCATCGGGGGGCCGGGGGACGAGCTGGCCGTGATACCGAAGAGCGGGCACGGCCCGGCGGGCGGACTGCCGCCGTATGACGAGGACTTGGCCACGCGATGCGCGTTTTGGAACAGCCGGGATGTTCTGGAGCAGACTTTCAATTGAAGATTTGCGGAATCGGGTTCTTTTGACATATTTGAGGATTGTTTGAGCCTCTTGGTTTGGAATAAACTGTTTCCAAAACCTGAGGGTAGATAGAAAACAACCCAGCACCGAGGCCAGAGACATGCTATTAGACCCTAATTTCTAAACTCTAATTAGACAATTATACACCAATTGATAATAGTATCATGCTCAATGCAAGCATTGCCTCTAATGACGTTTTACTACAAGGTCTTAACATCTAATACGTAGGCATTAATATCATGGTGGTTGGTCCTCTGTACATGTATGATTGGAGTGACTCCCATTACGCCCGCAAGACTTGACAAGAAAGACACACTTGCCCACGTCTCTAAAGCTTTCACCAAATCTACAGCTGAACTACTTACCAGGCAGAAACTCCACCGTCGTCAAGTACAACATTCTCCTCGTGAATTTGCGATATCAGCTGTTCATCAGCTGGGAATTTTTGTCCCAAAAGATGTCGTGACTTTGTGCGCGTACCCCAAGAGGACACAGAGAACTTGGCATCAAACTGCGAATAGCGTCTCCCAAAGAGTAGCACTTCGTTCGAATGGATAGAGAATATATTCCAGCACATTATAGACAGTTAGGGATGATTGAAATCAGGTAGTCCAATCAACTGGTCATAAGCGAGGTGGTGTAATTAGAACACAGATAAACCAAAGCCGGGCACTACACGAGAACTCCCGTTTCCTTCGCAACAGCCAATATCTGCTCCACAACCGGCAACACATCCTTCGTCTTAATCGGCAGCCTATGTTCGCCATCCCACTCCACCAACCTCGCGCTCCCCCTCTCACAGCACAGCCGCAGCAACTCCACATGCATCTCCAGCCCCGGATCCCTCATCCCATGCACATGAATCGTCGGCACCCGCAACAACGGAGTCGCCGCCCCGCCACCATCACCGCCGCCGCCGCCATCTTTCCACTCCTCCCCGCTGCCAGGCGGCCACGCCACAACCCCGGGCTCCAGGGCGATCAGCGGCGCCCGCCCGGCCATCAGCACCCCGAACCGGAACGACTCCCCCTTGGCAGCCCGCCGCTGCAGCATCAACAACAAACTGGCAGCGAGCTTCGCGCCCTGGCTAAACCCCAGCAGCGCAACCCACTCCCCCGTGCCCCCCACCGCATCATCCCCCTCCATCGCCGCCACCAGCGCGCGTCCCACGGCCTCCTGCGCGTCGGCGTCTGCGTCGCTGGACCCTGGGACGCGGACCCACTGGCGGAAGGGGCCCCAGTCACGGTAGACGGAGAGGACGTCCGGGCCGGGGCGGGACGGGAAGGGGGCCTCTGCGAAGACGAGGCGGAAGTGGTGCGGCCGCAGGTGGGCGGACAGGGCGCGGCACTGGGTGCGGAAGATGCGGGCATTGGTGCCGCCGCCGTGGAGGCAGAGGATGCGGGGGTGGTGGAGGGTTGGGTCTGGCGATGGGGTGGGGGGGAGGGTTCGCGGTTGGGGGTCCATGTTGGGGGGGGGGGGTGGGAAGAAGAAAGAAGGATGTCTTGGGCTGGGGGTGGGAGATCGGTTGCTGCCGCTGGGTGATCTGGCCGAAAGGCGGTTTGCGGTTGTGTTGATGCCTGGTCGATGATCACTACGGTGTGCAGGGATGGAGAAAACCTGTCATTGGCAGTGTTTGAGTGCCAATTGTAGGTCAGACTGGATTGAGGAGTCGGTGATGAGTGATGACAGTGATGACGGTGATGACCAGGCAACGAGGCGAGCGGGTGATTGGGCCAAAGGTAGCAATGCTGTAGGAAGGAGGGATTGTCGTAGAGTAAGACAGCGACGGGGCGCTAGCTTTTTCCTAGTGTGCTGTCCAGTATGCGCTAGTTCGATCGACATGGGTCGAGCAGTCCAGTCACCTTTCCCCAGTGCCAGCCTAAAAGAAAACGGGGCTTTTAAATGTGTGCCTCGGTGGCCTCAAGTGGTGTTATCAGACGGCTCCCCCATTCGTCGGGTAATGGTCCAAATGGTCGGAAGGTTTCGGAAAAGTCGACAATCCTGATACCTGGTCTTTGCGGAATACGCGAACCGTGGGGGTTGCATTGGGGCGGAATGCAGCTCCGAGGAAGGCCCATGCCTGAGGTGGTGGTGGTCAGCATCCACTAACCATACACGCAATCCCATTGGCGAAATCAAAATGTAAGCCTAATATGGGATTGAGGCAAGCCATCGGATGGCTTTCAGCTGGGACTGGCCTTACTGAGGCGCTCGTGCTGTGAAACCCACAAAGCAGAGGTAAGAATGTCCACATACGCATATTGGATGGTATACGTCGTGCTCTTCCCTGTCCTCGGTAAATGGTGGCCGAGTGGCGCCTGTATGGACCGACCTGGTGCAACTCGGGAGGCGCATACGGGATGCACTCTCTCTAACCCAGTAGGAGGTGCCACGGTCTCACTCCTCTCACTCTCCCGTCGACTTGCTGTCTCACCACCCATCTCTCTAGGGCTCTCCCATCCCTCTGTTTATGGAGCGTGGGTTTCCCATACCAAGACCAATACGGCGATTGCTGCACATCGCTCTGGTAATGAGTATTGATCGATCGATCCGTCGCCAAGCCTTGTTCAAATCTTAATTATGTCGTCGCTGGTCGATCTGTCTTAACATGGATGGCCCCGAATCCACCTCTCTGCTCTATCCGGGAACATGGGCCTGGTTATTTGATCCCCTCCCGGGCGATCCATCCATGTTTCTTCTTTCCTCCCGAAGCTTAATTCGACCGTCTCGGGCAGGGGTAACCGTGCCAAGAACTAAGATCGACTCAGGGGTTGGACCCTGCACCCTCTAAACCCCTTTAGAGCTAGGCCTCGGGTTGGGCAGCCGTTGATAAGGCTTAGCCTCAGAACCAGATCAGTCCTCGAATGCGCTATCAGCGGAGGGTACCGGACCCGCGGGCATATCATGCCGGAAGGGGAACCATGCTTGCATGACTATCGTTCCACTCCCTTCGATCCGTGCCGCCGTGGCTTGGGGTTAAACCCATTTGAGAGTGGGCGGCATCATCATTGCTATACGTGTAGGACCGAGAGTAGACAGCAGTGAGGCTAGTGCGAGTGCAATGCAGATCGGACAGGGTACACATGTCATGAATTCCGCAGGCACACCGCATCGCATCGCATGGCATCGGCGGGGGAGAGACACATCGAAACCCAAGAGAGAGTATCGAGGGCTCGCCAAGTGTAATGTGTTATTTGTCTATAGCAAAAAAATAAAATAAAAGAAAGCCAAGCATGCATTAATTAATTACCACCTCACGACAGCGGAGACATCTCCGCAAATGCGCCTGACTCCAAAATATGCAAGTGGTAACTGGCAAGACTGTTGAGGCTCTGCATGTTCCGCAGAACCTCAAGCAAGCCCTCAATCGCAGCATCAGTCGACCCGCCCTGGGGCCAATTGGGGCCGGTATTGTGAGTGTTGCGGTGTGCGATAAGGCGCTCCAGGCCGAGGAATATGGCAACTGGGAGGAAGATATGGGCCTTTTTTCGGCGGTTAGTGGGGGAAAGAAAAAAAATAGAACGGAAAAAAAAAAAAAAGGCCCAAACAGGGGATCACCCGAAGCTAGTGTCGGACGGACGGACGGGAGAGATGGATCGGCATACCTTGAAATACCCGACCCCTTCGTAGTCCCGTACCAGGCGGGCAATCTCGCGGCCGGCCCAGATGGCCCGTTCCTGGTAGTTGATGACTGCATCACGGTACTCGTCGGTTTCCCAGGCCAGGGACTCGAGAATCTTGCAGAGGTAGATCACCGTCGCCTGCGAGACCATGAGGGTGAAGAGCAGCATGGGATCGCCGCCGCCCGATGCGGCGCTATACCTGAGCGACAGGCTTTCGGTCCTTTTGGTCAGCGTGGCGTCAAGCCACTCATGTCGCTGCCAGAAGTCCAGTGGCTCGTTTCCGTAGATGCGCTCGATCGTCGACACTTGGCTGTGAGACAGCGCACGCCCGCAGATTGTCACCAGGATGACGCACTCTGCAAGGGGCGAGAACTGCTCCGTGTTGTCCGACGTGATGGCTTCCGACAGGAAGCACACCTGCGTCGGCTGACCCCTCTGGAAATCGGCCTCTGCCGATGGTAGGCGCGTACAGATCTGGTTGAACAGCTGTGTTAGACTCGGCACCGTATTTTTATTTGTAATGTGTGATTTTTTTTTTTTGCTCTGTGGCAAATTGGAGTCCCCTCCAAAACTCACCACCTCCTCGTGCAGTGTCAGCGGCCACTCATTCCGTACGCTGATGAAGCGGTCGAGGCAATAAGCAACCCAGAAGATCCTCCTCTTGACCTCGAGCGTGATCCAGTCCTGGCCCGAGATTGCCGCCCCTCCGTTGGGGCTGTCGATGTCGTGCAGTCTCAGCAGCTGTATGAGGCGGAATGTCCGGCCGGCGCTGATCCAGCCGCGGCGGTAGTTTGTCCGCAGGAACTCGTAGAAGGTGATGAGCAGCCAGGCCTGGGCCTGCTCGACGTAAGCGATGCCCATGCCCTGCTCGCGCAGGTCCTGGGCTTCGAGCATGTGCCTCGTCTCCGTGTAGAGCATCTCCCTCATGTGCTCGAACTGCGTCGACATGGCCATGGCCAGCGTCCACATGGCGTATTGCAGGCACGTGTAGTGCTCTTCCGTGCTTGGCTGCCTGCACCATGCAAAGTACCGCCCCTGGTGGAGGATCGGGAGGATTGGCTGCACGCGGTCGAAGTAGAGTTGGTCACTGTTGGCCAAAATAAATCATCAGCTAAAGGCACCCATGGTAGCAGCTCGGGCGGATCATCCCGCAGCAACCGGGGCCCCTCCCCCCTCCCCGGGATACCACTTACAGGTCAGCGCGCATCAGCTCCGGGATGAAGTTCACGGTGCTTGTCGGGCTTATTTCCGGCTTCGGTGTCGGCTCTTCGGAAAACTGAGAGAAATCGGGAAGCCCGCAGTCGTAGGCTGACGGAGGTTCGTTGAGCATGGAGAAGGACAGCTCCTCGTCCGAGACTGAATTCCCGCGGGTTGGCCCATCTTCGGAGAGGTCGACGGTGGACGTATCTCCGCTGCTGGGCAGGGGACTTTGCTGGTCCATCAGACAGCGCTCAAGTGCAACTGCAAGACGCACGTCAGCTCCCGGTGAGCACAGAACACAGCGTATGTATGCATCGACCATCATGCTGGATGGTCACGCCAATTCTTTTGGGATGCGGGCAGGGGAGGAGGAGGAGGGGTGCTTATCTACCAATCCGGCTCCGGAGAGCTTTGAGGTCTCCCTTCTTGGGACCCCGTGGTTGGCGATGAGGGTTGACCTCGCAGGTGATTCCGGCCTCGACACACGTCGCACACCGCGGCACCTGCCTGTCGCACCGTAGCTTCCTCTTGCGGCACTCCTCGCAGGCAGATCCGGGCTGCTGTCGCGACCGGCCGGACATGGTTGGGAGCGTTGGGCCCTTTCTTTTTCTCCTCTTGACTGTGCCACTGCTGTCGTCAACGATCTGGTATTCAGGACTCAGCCAAGACAGCATCGAGTCACTAGTATTACAGTAGTTAGTCCTGCCAAGGACACTTTGAGACGTATATATATCGAACACCACAGGTCTGTGACTTGTGCTTGCGTGCTTGTGTGACGATGAACAACGTACCTGGTCTACAATCAAGCCTCAGCCAGGCAAAAAACAAGGTTTTAGCAACCCGGTAATACGTCCTCGCCAAGAGCTCGGCGGCCTTTCAGATCGACAGGGCAGTGGAGGTATGGGAAGGGAGAATGACGGACTACTGATTATGCACCTTATCAGAAGCAAACAACCTTGCAGCAGGTGGAAATGGCTCTGTGAAACTGTCTCGGGAGGACAAGGCTTGGACACGGGAGGCGCAGAGAGAGGGTGGGATGGGACGGGTGAGATATGGATCCCATGTTCTGCAACCGTACGATCGACTGCATACGCAGCAGTAGTTTGCTACACAAGATTTACCGCGTCCTGCATTCGAGCCTCAGCTGTCATCTTGAGACGGCACCTTGGAAATCTTGCCCTATCTAGGCGTGCTAGGCACGCTGATGAGACTGGGATTCACATGTACCGCCCCGGTACTTTATTTCGCCCTGGTGGCAGCAACCGATTAAAGGGCCTTGTAGCCGTGTTCCATACTTGAGCTGCACAGATCTACCTAGTTCATTTCCCAGCCCATGTGTCTCAGCTCTGTTGAACCTCACTAACCTCTGCTCGTAATTATATCCCGTCTAATTATCTAATTAGCACTGCTTACACTGTCCCCTCACCGAGGTGGCTGCTCTTAGACGTGACCAGAGTGGCAAGAGCCGTGAGGGACTCGCTCTGCACGATATCGAAGATGGAGATCTCCGCCCCAGCTCTCAGTGCCAGCATGTTGCGCAGCTCGACGGCGACCAGCGAATCGACGCCGAAATCAGCGGGCGACTTGGATGGCACGACCTCGTCCTCGGCGATCATGAAGATATCCATCAGCTTCTTGGATATCCCCTGGAGCACCACGTCCACCGCCTCTTCCAGCGTCGCCGCCGCGGCGATCTTGGCCCCAAGATCGGCCGAGCTAGACTTACCCGCGCTAGCTCCCGCCCCCGCACCGCTGCCCTGCGCAGCCTGACGGTACCTCAGGCTCGCGAAGCGCAGATCCCGCGCCATCGGGGAGTCCTCCCAGTGTGGGCCGGGGCCCGTGTTGAGGCCGAACAGCAGCTGCGTCGAGCGAGGCGACGCGATGGCCTGCTCGATGGCCGCCAGCACATCGTCCTCGCTGAGCGCCATGTGGCCCTGCTTTTTCATGCGCTCTGCCGCCCCGTCGTTCTGCGACACGTAGCCCACCGACTTGACCATTCCGAGGTCGATCGCCACCGCGGGCAGGCCCTGCGTCGTGCGGTACCTGGCGAGGGCGTCCTGGAAGGTGCCGCCCGCCGAGTAGTTGCTTTGGCTGGTGTATCCGACGATTCCGGCAAGCGAGGAGAGCATGACGAAGAAGTCGAGATCTTGGGGACCCTGGCCTAGCTGGCGGTGGAGGTTCCAGCTGCCATACACCTTGGGCCCGATCGCCGTGAGGTAGTCGTCAAGGGTCATTTGCTCTAGGATGGAGTCCTGCACGACACAGTTAGCGATGGTATCCTTTACCGCTTAATGAAGTTGGCTCTTGTAGTCTTGTACACATACCTGGAGTACCATTGCAGCCTGGATGACGCCCCTAATGGGCGGCATGTCACCCGCGCAGGCCGCAAGCGAGTCGTGGAGGTTGGACTCGTCAGCAATGTTGCAGCCAATCGCCCGGACCTTGCATCCGAGCCTGTCCATCTCGGCGAAGAATGACCCGGCGGTCTCCCGTGCCGCCGACGCGCTTCGGGACAGGACGATCAGGTTCTTCGCCCCGTGGTCGGCCATCCAGTAGCACACGGATCGCCCGATGCCGCCGAGACCGCCCACGATGAGGTAGGACGCGTCGGGGCGGAGTCTTGCTGAGAGATTGCGTGGCAGTGTCTGTTAATTATCTCGGAATTAGTGACCAGTGTAAATCAATCAATTCATGTGGCACCGCAGTGTGGGTGGCCAAAGCGGTAGAAACTTACCGGCACTTGATCCTCGGGCTTGACCGAGATGACAATCTTGCCCATGTGTTTGCCGGCCTGCATGAGCCGGAAGCCCTTCTCAATGTCCGACAGAGGGTAAACAGTAACCGGCTCGACGGGGCTAATGGCCTTCTCCCCGACGAGGCGCATGGTGTCTTTCAATACGCGGTTGAGTTCGCCGCCCTTGAGCCTCCCGAGCGCGAGCAAGTCGATCGACGAGAAGGAGACGGCGCGAGTAAACGCGCCCATCTCGAGGCTGCTGTTCTGCTCGAGGTCGCGCTTGCCAATCTCGACGAACCGCCCGAAGGGAGCGATGCAGTTGAAGCTCTCCTGGAGGAGCACGCCGGCCAGGGAGTTCAGCACCACGTCGACACCCCGCCCGTTGGTCATGGCGAGCACATCGGCAACGAAAGAAGTGTTACGGCTGGAGAAGACGTGGTCTGCCGGGATGCCGTATCTGCTCATGACAAACTCCCTCTTCTCATCCGTCCCCACCGTGACAAACACCTCTGCGCCGACATGTTTCGCCAGCATGATTGCCGCCTGCCCAACACCACCCGTCGCGGCGTGGATCAGCACCGTCTCCCCGGCCTGCAGCCTAGCGGTGTCGTAGAGGGAGTAGTAGGCCGTAGCATAGACCATAGGCAGGGACGCCGCAATCTCGAAGCCGACATCGTCGGGGATGTGCACGGCGCCCGTCCAGTGCAGGCGGACGAGGGTCGCGTAGTGGCCCCGCAGCGCGGCAGCCACGCGGTCGCCGACTGCGAATCCGCGCGACGCGGCGCCGGGCCCGACGCGCGTGACGACGCCCGAGCACTCGAAGCCCATGGTGCGCTCGTTCAGCTGGCCCATCGCCACCATGACGTCGCGGAAGTTGAGGCCGAAGGCCCGCGGCTCGACTTCGAGGAAGTCTGGGTGGAGATCCTGTGCCGCGTCGGGGTCGTCGCTGAAGGCGAGTGTGTCCAGGAGACCGGGCGAGCCAATGTCCATGCGGAGCGGGCGATCCTTCTGGTGGAAGGGCTCGAGCTGGGAGTCGGCGTGGGTGACCTCTTCGTTGGAGATTGCCTTGTTCCGGGCGACATCTTTGTAGAGTCTGGGGATATGCACGACATCGTCGCGAAGAGCAAACTCGAAGTCTGCATGGTGGACGTCGGTGGAGTAGTCGAACACCTTTCTGAAGATATCGAGGACGCCCGCGGCAGACTGGCTGGACCACGGGTCCTGCTTCGGGTCGAGATCCAGAGACACCAGCCGCTTGCCGCTATATTCCATCCTCAGGGAGCGGAGGAAGCCCACGCTGAGGCTGGAGTTGGGGTCTTCGCAGTCCACGGCACCGCCTCGCGTGACCCACAGCAGGCCCTTGGATTGCGTGCAGAGGGCTTTGATGGCGGCAAACTGTGCCGCATCTGGGTTCTCAAGTATGGGTTGTTCAACCTCGCCCACGAAGATGCACAGTCTTCCGTCGGCTTTGACTTGCTCGAGCGGCTCGACCGTGGGCACGACGCCTGTAAGCACGGTAATCGAGATTCTGAGCTCGTCCAGCCAAGCAGCGGGAGGAGGCGTGTTCCCAGTGACCAGGACAACGTCGGTGAAGTAGTTCGGGGTGCTCGGTCTGGCGGTCGACATAATGACGCTGAACGAGTACAGCTCCTCGCTTTCGCAGTCGTGGACTTCCATCTCGACACCGGTAAACCCTGTCGTTTGCAGGACTCGGTCCCACATGTTGATCGACAGCGAAGGACTGAACTTTCGCTCCTCCTCCTCGCCTGCACGGTGTTAGAAAGGCATCAACAGAGAGAACCGAGCAAGAGAACTGAACAAGAGAATTGAACAAGGAAATTTGTACTTACTTAGCCACCACCCAGGAAGCAAACCAAATACAAACTGCAGATCCAGCTGATCCTGCGTGGTTTCCGTGATAAACAGCTTCCCACCAGGCTTCAACAAGCTGCGCACATTCGACATTGTGTGATCCATGGACTTCGTGGCGTGCAAGACCTGGCAGGCAATGATCAAGTCATACGACCCGGTCTCGAATCCCTGCTTGACAGGGTCCTGCTCGATATCAAGCTTCTTGTATCTCATCAACCCCTCCCAATCCTTGAACTTCTCCTTCGCAGCCTCGAAGAAGCCCGACGAGATGTCGGTGAAGTGGTACTGCTCAGCCAGCGGGCCGTATCCCGAGTCATCCTTGCCCAGCGCGTTCAGGATATACGTCGTAGTTCCGCCGGTGCCAGCGCCGATCTCGAGGATCCTAGCCCGCGGGTTCTTGTGCGCGAACCGCCCGACCAGATCGCCCATCTGCTGGCTCGACCGGTCCCACTTGAGCGCCTTGACGTAGTACTTGTACAACAGCTTGTCCTCGAGCATCAGCTCCAGCGGCGTCGTCTCGCGCCTCAGCATCTTGACGATGTGCGGGCCCAGGCGGCACACCATCTCGCCGTTGACGCTCTCGGCGGCGGCCTTGGCGATGAGGGCGGCCTTGTACTCGGCACCGTCGCGGATCCAGGCCGAGCTGTGTGGAGCCAGCTGGTCGCGGCTGGCCAGCTCGGTCTGGAGCTTCATCCAGACGTAGAACTTCTTGTGGTGCCACTCGAGCCCGGCCACGTCGGAAGCCGTCAGCGAGGCGAGCGCGTCATTGATGAAGTAGCAGCACACGCGCCTCAGGTCCATGATGGTCTCTGCCTCGGACGGGTCGATGCCGTAGCCGAGCTCCTTCTTCAGGAACGCGGGCTTCGCGAACGAGATGTCGGGCGCCCACTTGACGGTGCTAAACTTCTCGCCCTCGTGCGGGTCTTGGTCCTGGTTCAGCACGTTGCCGATGGACTGGCACACGAACCCGTCGAGGACCAGGACGGGTTCGCTCTCGCCGACTCCCGCCGCATCGCTGACGACCGCGATCTCGGCCTGGAAGCTCTGCGAATCCTGCCGGCTGATGTCCGAGTATGCGCGCAGGGAATGGCCGGCCTGGCTGCTGATGCTGTGCGACACCCACAGTTTCTTGATGGTCCGCGGGATCCTGGGGTTGGTCTGCCTCGACGCAGCACCCGGGAGAGCCGTGTATGCCGCCTGGAAGACCGAGTCGAGCGTCGTCGGGTGGAGCACGTGCTCGTGCTGGTGGTTATGCGGCATCACCGAGGCCGTGTCGGCGACCTCGAAGGTGGAAACAGATTGCTGCTGGCCGGCCCGGATGCTCTTCAGGTTCTGGAAGATGGGCCCGTGGTAGATCCCCACGGCGCGCATGCCCCCGTAGATGTCTCGCGGGTCGATCCGCCTTCTGTAGTCGGCATCTCCTCTGGCCTTTGCTGAGGGGACACTCGGCTTGGCGTGGTCGGCACCCGCGGCCACCAGATCGACTGAAATGAGGCCTTTGCAGTGCTCGGTCCACTGGTTATCTCCGTTGACCGAGTAGACGTGGAACTCTTTCCAGCCCTTGGCATAGATGGCCTTGTCATTGCATGGCCGGAGCAATGTTTGCACCTCAACTCCCTCTGCGGTGTCGGGGACGATCAGGGCCTGTCGAATATCCACATCACGAAGATTGTAGCCCAGTATCCGCTTATCGGTTGCCTTGGAGGATTGGAGCGCTGCCTCTATCGCTAGGCTGATGAATCCCGCGCCGGGATACACAATGTTTCCCTGGACGATGTGGTCTCGGACCCACGGGAGCTCCGACGGGCGTATCACATGTCTCCACGAGGGCTCCAGGTTGTTGGTCCCCAGAACGAGAGACCCGAGGAGATCATGGGGCTCTTCGTTCCGCTGCCTGTGAGCCTTGTTGAAACGAGGTTCCGACCAGTGCCTCATCTGGTGGTTCCAGGGGTAAGGGGGCAGGTCAGGCAACACTCTGACTCCGTGCCTCCCAAGGGGGAAGTTGATGGAGCTCATGTTGATAGGGTATCCCTTCCGCAGCAGGTCGCACGCCAAGGCATGCATCGTATCCAGAGCGCTGCTCTTCCTCACCAGACACGTGTTGTACGAGATCTTGCTGCCGCTGAACTCTGGCAGTCCTAAGATCTCCGTGATTGGCCCAGAAAGGGCGCCGTGAGGCCCAACTTCAACAATCACGTCGACATCCGGTTGGGTGGTGGCCGAAGGGTCGCCGAAGCACATATTGCGGAATGCATCCACGAATTGGACTGGCTGGGTCATGCTCCTTACCCAGTGCATTGGGCTCCCAATCTCCTCGGCCGACAACATCCTCGTCCCAGTAGTTGGAGATGAGTAGATGACGTCCTCGAGTACGCCATCTGGCTTGACAAGTTTCTCAAGCCAGGCCTGGTATGGGTCGGCAATGGGCTGCATGTGGTGCGAGTGGTATGCAGCATCGACCTTGAGGCGCCTTGCAAAGACCTTGTCTTCCTTGAGCATCTCCTCCAGCTCCGCAATCGCCGGGAGATCGCCAGACACGGTGATGCTGGTGGGACTGTTCATGCACGCCGACATGACTGTGCCGGAAGTCACGCGGGCGAAGTAGGGTTCCAAGCCTTCCTTGCTCAGCCCGACGGCTACCATGCCACCTTTGCTCGTGATGTAGCGGCCAACATCCGCGGCCAGTTCGCCGCGAGCAAAGACGATCGCCATGGCGGCCTTGAGGCTCAGGGCTCCCGCCGTGTACGCTGCCGCAATCTCGCCGCTGGAGTGGCTCGTGACGGCGGTCGGCTCTATTCCCCAGGAGCGGAGGAGTTCGACCAGGGAGATCTGGAGGGCGACGCAGAGAGGCATGCTCATCGTCACCTGGTTCACCTTGCTGGTGCTCTCGTCTCGCATAAGCTCCTCTGGGTTTGAGTTGTCAGTCACGCACATCCTACTATACTAATCAAGACAGGAGCGGAAGAGGTTTACCTATCAGCGACCACGTCGCTCCGAGCTCCTTCAAGTGGTACTCAATCTCCATAAGAGATGTCTTGAAGATGGGATACGCCTCGATCAATTCCCGACCCATAGCGTGCCACTGCGCTCCTTGTCCGGTGAAGACAAACCCGAGCCTGGGCCGCTCGCCTGTCCGAGCAGGCTTCATCTTGCCAGCGTCAATCGCGTTGACCAATCCCGATATGCTCTGGGCCGAATGGGCCGCAACCCATGGGAAGACGGTGCGCCGCTGGCCGAGGGTGTAGGCCAGGCTGTCCAAGAATCTCTCCTCGTCTTCGACCTTGGTCTCGAGGAGGTAGTCCTTCAAGTTGGACGCCATAACCTGAGCAGCTTGCTCGTCTTTTGCGCTCAGCATGATCAGCTTGGAGCCAACCTTCCCGGGGCGATTGTGTGTCCCGTTCGACCCCCCGTTCGACATGCCGTTGGAAGCCCCATGATGAGCGGCGGAACCGGGGGCGACGTAGTCTTCCATGATGATATGGGCATTTGCACCACCGTAGCCGAAATTGTTGACCGACGCTCGCCGCAAGCCTGTCGATGTTGGCCAGGGCTCGAGCTGCAATGGAACCTTGAGCTTCCACTCCTCGAGATTGAGCTTCTCGTTCGGCTTCTCAAAGTTGATGCTGGGAGGCACCTGCCCTTTTTCCAGAGCGAGAGCGACTTTGATGATGCTTGCCAGCCCACTCGTCGGTTCGGTGTGGCCAATGTTGGTCTTGATTGACCCGATCCTGAGAGGCGCATCCGCAGGCCTGTTCTTCTCAAAGACGGAAGCGATGGCCTTGACCTCAATGGGGTCACCAGTAAACGTCCCCGTCCCGTGGGCCTCGAAGTATGCCGTCTGCAGCGGATCAAGGCCGGCTTTCCTGTAACACTCGCGGATGAGCTCCTCCTGAGCCTCCTGGCTAGGCGAGGTGATGGTTTCCGTCTTGCCATCTTGGTTCACGCCGCTTTCGCGAACGACAGCTCGGATGGGGTCGCCATCGCGGATTGCATCGTCCAGGCGCTTGAATATGACAGTAGCCACTCCTTCGCCTCGGCCATATCCGTTAGCACGGCTGTCGAAGGTGTACGACTTTCCGTCGGGCGAAAGAAGGCTATGAGTGTCGATCAGCAACTGTTTGGTGTCTACCCTCTCATAAGAACAGGTCCAGGCTTACCCTAGTGATGACATGGAGATGAACATGTCGGGATTCAGCATCACATTGGCCCCTCCCACGATCGACATGTCCGACTCCCCTGTCCGGAGGCTTTGGCAGGCTTGGTGGGCAGCCGTGAGAGTAGTAGAGCAGCCAGTGTCGACCGTCATGCTGGGCCCCCGTAGGTCGTAGAAGTGGGATATGCGGTTAGAGGCCATGGCAGAGCCGGTGCCCATGAGGAGGAATCGAGGAAGGGTTTCCGGGTCCCGCATGTGGCTGTCGTGGTAGTCTCGAAAGAAGGCGCCAGCAAAGACCGACGTGTTGGAACCGGCGACATCCTGTAGTGTAATTCCGGCTGCGAGAAACCAGGGTTAGAGGTTGGAAAGGAGCGGGATGGACTATACAATACTACGGAAAGGGATGCCATACCACTCTCTAGCGCCTCGTATGTTGATTCCATCTGGAGTCGAAACTGGGGATCCAAGCTCTATTTTTATGTTAATTAGATCCTCTCTTCCGTTAACTTGGCATGCTTCAAGTTCGACTCACAGCAGCTGCCTCAGATGAGAGGTTGAAGAAGGCGGCATCAAACAGGGCGATGTCCTCGGTCAGAAAGTGTCCTCCGCGCACATTTGTCTATGAGAATTAATAGGTATCAGTGGTTAGTCAGTGTATTGTAAAGTTGCTACCCCGTAACTAATTCCTGGACACGTACCGTGTTGGGCTTCAGATTATTCGGGTGGTAGACTCCGTCGAGGTTGAACCTGTCGGCTGGGATCTCACTCCAAGCACTTCGACCCTCTGCGCAGAGCTTCCAAAGCTTCTCAGGATCGCTGGCACCACCTGCAAACCTGCAGCTCATACCAATGATGGCAATGGGCACGTTGGACTCCATGGCAGCCATTATGTCAACAACGATAACTGGGCTCGGTTTGTCTCTCCTTAAAGCGTACACGGACTTGAAATGAAGGCAGAAGAATGGTATTAGTGAGCTTGAAGTGTTCCACCAACAGTTATGTTTACGGTCTTCTTCAAGTAATCAGCCATGGTCCTGAAGAGGAGCTATTGCGTCTTAAATACAGCACGAGTTGCCTCTTACACGCCCAAACGAGGGCAAAGTGGGCCTACAAAATATCGGCATCTCCCGAGCAAGGGAGAAAGAAGTGTGTACATTGCTGATACGTCAGTCTCAGCAGACCCCCATCGCCGAATATGCATGTTACGGGATTTGCACGGGCCAAGACACGTAGGGCGGGGGTTGACGATCACGGGAAGATTCTCCGAGGCAGAAAGGCCGACAAAATACTCCGAAGCAAAAGTCCGGCACGGTTGCCCAACCGGGGCGTCGTCTCTCCGAGTAGCTTGGACGGGAGCTGGAAACAGTTCCATGCCATTGAGGACATCGAAGGGGGCCGTATTCTTCGACCTTTCTAGCTCACCGATGACCATGCAGTTTACCGCCATCACCTTTATCTCGGTGGAAAATGGAGGAAGGAAAGAAAGATAAAAAAGGGAGGGTGAGATCTAGATGAGTCGAGGCATTCCACACCGATACTCCACCAAACCTGTGACGTTTGTTAAATCTACCCTTCATTCCCTCCCTTATCTTTAGTTTTCATCCGTTCTTTGGGAACCACTGGTTCTCTGGTAAACCAACCTTGTTAACCCTTTTGTTACGGATCCCACAGCGCGACCGAAGTAAGTGAGAAAGACTATTCGTGGTCAAAACACCAGAACATCTATCCAGATTTCCCAGAGCATCCCGTCCCAACAAGCCTACCTCGTCACAATGGCTCGCCATATCCCCAGTCCTTCGACAGCACGCACGGTGCTTTTGTTCGGACCACAAGCTCTTTCATTTGACGCCACCTCCTTCGACAAGCTCCGATCTTCCGTACTAAGCAGTGACAGCCATCATTGGGTACTGGATATCATCAAGGAGCTCCCCGGCCTGTGGGACACGCTTGCCGCGCAGTTCCCGAAGCTACAGTCCATCGCTGGTTCGCAATGGCTGGCAGATCTTGCAGGCTGGTTCGAGACCGGCGCCATGGCCCAGAGGGAACGGGCGCCTCTTCCCAACGCGGTTCTGAGCCCGCTGGTCGTCATCACACAACTAACCGAATATTCGGAATACGTGAGGCTCACCGGTTCCAAACATCAAGACTCACAAGCCCCGCGCCATGAATGGGGCGTTTCCCGCTCAGACACCGAGACCATCGGATTCTGCACTGGCATCCTGAGCGCCATAGCAGTGTCGTGCTCCGAGGACCAGTCACAGTTTGCACAGTTTGGCGGAGTAGCCGTCCGTCTCGCCTTGCTCATCGGGGCGTTGGTCGACGCCCAGGATGCGTCGGACAGCGAGGGGCCGTCCAGGTCTTTGGCGACTGTGTGGAAATCACGCCAGTCGAAGGCGGAGTTGATGCGGATCTTGGGGCAATTTCCCGAGGTAAGCAACATATATCTATCTCACTGGAGGAGCGAGCAATTTCTAACCAACCTTCTACTCTTCTCCCAACAAATAGACATACATATCCGTCCTCTATGACGAAAATAGGGCGACGGTGACGACTTCGAAGAAGACCGCTTCGGCACTGGAGTGGCAGCTCAGGGCGGCGGGCGTGCATGTGGCCGAGATTGGGCTCCGCGGTCGCTTCCACTGCGATTACTACCAGAGCGGCTTCGAGCAGTTGCTAGAGTTCTGCGAAACGCAACCGGGGTTCCAGTTCCCGGATGCGTCCGGCCTAGTCTTACCAACGTGGGCGAATTCGGGCCATCTGATCACCCATGGCAAGCTCCACCACGTCGCCCTGCGCACCATCTTGACGGAACAGCTGGATTGGCACCGCACCTTCGCCGCCGTTCAGTCGGCACGGCTGGGGAACAAAGAGGCCTCCGTTATCTCTTTCGGGCCCGAACGGTGCATCCCGCCGTCCCTCATCCCGAGCCTTGGCGCCCGGATTTTGTACTTGGACGAATTCCAGGCGACGGCCAACAATATTACTGGCCTCGGCGCCAGTTCTCTCGATTCGGCACCGTCGATGAACAAGATGCATCACGGCTCGGACAATGACATTGCCGTGGTTGGCATGTCTTGCAATGTTGCCGGTGCCGAAGACCTCGAGCAATTCTGGAAGATTCTCGTCCAGGGCAAGTCCCAGCATCAAGAGGTCCCGGGCGACCGCTTCGGATTCGAGACAGCCTTTCGTGAGGCCGACCCGGCCAAGAAGTGGTACGGCAATTTCATAAGCAACCACGACGCCTTTGACCACAAATTCTTCAAAAAGACCCCGCGGGAGGTCGCCTCGATGGATCCGCAGCAGAGGATCCTGCTGCAGACTGCCTACCAGGCCCTCGAGCAGTCCGGATATTTCGAGCCCACACGCGCCGACGCAGACCGGAACATTGGGTGCTATGTGGGTGTCTGCGCAACCGACTATGAGTATAATGTCTCCTGCCATGCGCCGAATGCCTTCTCGGCGACAGGGAACCTGAGAAGCTTCATTGCAGGCAAGGTCAGCCACTACTTTGGCTGGACGGGCCCTGGGCTGACCATTGACACGGCCTGCTCGGCGTCTGCCGTTGCCATTCACCAGGCGTGCCAGGCCATTCTCAACGGCGAGTGCTCCGCCGCGTTGGCGGGCGGCACAAATATGATGACCCAGCCGCTGTGGTTCCAGAATCTGGCTGCTGCATCTTTCCTCAGCCCTACAGGGCAGTGCAAACCATTTGACGTCAAGGCTGACGGCTACTGTCGCGGAGAAGGCATCGCCGTTGTGTTCCTCAAGAAAATGTCCTCAGCTATTGCAGACGGGGATCAGATCTTCGGGACCATCTCTAGCACTGCCGTATACCAGAACCAGAACTGCACGCCCATCTTCGTCCCAAACGCCCCGTCACTGTCGGATCTCTTCCGGGGCGTCCTCCACAAGGCCGGACTCGAAGCGAACCAGGTCTCTGTGGTGGAGGCGCACGGGACGGGTACTCCTGTGGGAGATCCGGCCGAGTACGACAGTATCCGCCAGGTATTTGGCGGGATTCCGCGCCCGAGACCTCTCCAGTTTGGATCTGTGAAGGGCCTGATAGGCCACACGGAGGGAACTTCAGGTGTTGCCTCGTTGGTCAAGGTCCTCCTCATGATAAACGAGGGCTACATCCCCCCGCAGGCCAGCTTCAGCACAATGAACCCCGCCATCAAGGCCTTGCCAGCTGACAACATGGAGATCCCGACGGCCCTGAAGCCGTGGGACGACGATTTCAGAGCCGCCCTGATCAACAACTACGGGGCCTCGGGTTCGAATGCCTCCATCGTGGTGACACAGGCGCCCAGGCTTGGCCCGCAGTTCCACCCGAAACCTGACTCAGGGGCCACGCAGGGAGAGCAGTTGAAGTATCCCTTCTGGTTTTCTGGCTTCGACGACCGGAGCCTTCGTGCCTATTCCAAAAAGTTCCGCCACTTTTTGAACTCGCAGACAATCTCGGCCAAGTCCCGAACCATCGAGAACCTCTCCTTCAACGTTGCCCGACAATCCAATAGGTCACTCGGCCACTGCCTGATTCTCAGCTCTCCCTCCATCCAGGACCTCGCCGAGAAACTCCAGGCCTTCGAGAGCGGAGACGTGACAGTACCCTCGACGATGCAGCAGCCATCCAGGCCCGTCATTCTCTGCTTCGGCGGGCAGATCTCCACGTACGTGGGCCTCAGCCGCGGGCTGTTCGACAGCGTCGAGATACTACGCCGCTACCTCGATCAGTGCGACTCCATCTGCATCTCGCTCGGCGCCGGAAGTATCTACCCCGGGATCTTCGAGCGGGAGCCCATCGCGGACCCGACGAAGCTCCAGGGGATGCTGTTTGCCCTGCAGTACTCGTGCGCCAAGAGCTGGATCGACTGCGGCATCCGACCGGCGGCCGTAGTCGGGCACAGCTTTGGCGAGTTGACGGCCCTGTGTATCTCGGGTGTACTGAGTCTGAGAGACGCTCTGAAGATGGTCATTGGCCGAGCCAACATCATCAGGGATTCGTGGGGCCACGACAAGGGATCCATGATGGCGGTGGAAGGTGATCTTGACCAAGTCGAGGCCCTGTTGGCCGAGTCGAACAAGACATGCGAGGGGAGCCCGGCTTCGATTGCTTGCTTCAACGGTCCCCGCAGCTTCACACTTGCGGGCCCCTCGCGGTCTATTGACGCCGTCTCCGACATCCTCTCGACGAGCCCGGCTTACTCGTCGATTCGTTCCAAGAAGCTGAACGTGACAAACGCCTTCCATTCTTCCCTTGTGGAACCCATCATGGCTGAACTCGAACGGGTCGGCAGGGACCTCCAGTTCAAGGAGCCAAGCATCATCCCCTTGGAGAGAGCTGCCGAGGCAAAGACGGTGGAGCAGCCCACGGCAAATTTTGTGTCGGAGCACATGAGAAATCCCGTGTACTTCAACCATGCCGTCCAGAGGCTGGCCAAGGAGTATCCCTCCAGCATCTGGCTTGAAGCCGGATCGAACTCCACCATCACTACGATGGCAAGCCGAGCCCTAGGGTTGCCACGAGACAGCCACTTCCAACCCGTCAACATAACCAGCAGTAATTCCATGCAACAGCTCATAGACACGACCGTGAGTCTCTGGAAGGCGGGCTCGAGAGTCACCTTCTGGGGCCACTCGGCAGTGCAAACATACCATTACGCCCCCCTGGTATTGCCGCCCTACCAATTTGACAAGACACGGCACTGGATTGAGTTCAAAAAGCCTCCAAAGGCCGCAGAAGCCGATGCGATAACCAATGTCCAGTCAGGACCACAAAGCGAGGACCCAAAGACCCTCTGGACCTTCACCGGCTACCAGGACAACAAGCAGCAACATCCTCGCTTCCGCATCAACACGACCATTGAGAAATACCTCTCCATCGTCTCCGGCCACGTCATCGCCCAGACAGCGCCCATCTGCCCGGCCACCCTGCAAGTCGACATGGCAATCGAAGCCCTCCTGAGCCTGCACCCCTCGCTCGCCGCGCCGGCCCTGCTCCCGCAGATCCGCAACGTCAGCAACCAGGCCCCAGTCTGCATTGACCCGTCCAGACAAGTCTGGCTGGACTTTGAGCCGCTCGACGAGGCCAACAACCTCACCTGGCGCTGGAAGATCACGAGCTCGGGCGCCGGTAGCACAACGACGCACGTCACGGGCGAGCTCGCCTTCCGGGCCGCAGCCGACGCGGCGTACCTGCTCGAGTTCGGACGGCTTGATCGCCTGTTCAGCCACCGGCGGTGTGTGGACGTGCTGGACAGCCCCGATGCCGACGAGATCATCCAGGGGCGCAGCATCTACCGAGTGTTCGCGTCGGTGGTCGACTACAGCGAGCAGTTCTTCGGTCTGCAGAAGCTGGTGGGGAAGGGGAACGAGTCGGCCGGGCGGGTTGTCAGAAGGCACTCTGGCGAGGGGTGGCTCGACCCGTTCCTCGGCGACTGCTTCAGCCAGGTTGGAGGCATCTGGGTTAATTGCATGACGGACAAGGATCCGGGGGATATGTACATTGCCAATGGGTTTGAGCAGTGGATGCGGTCGCCTAGGTTCTATGGCGGTGAAGACAGTGGCGGCAGCAGGCGTCCGGAGGTGTGGCATGTGCTCGCCCACCACGACCGTGTGGCCTCGGGCTTCATCACGGATATCTTCGTGTTTGACCCGGCGAGCGGTGCGCTGGCTGAGGTGATCCTGGGCATCAGCTACGCCAAGGTGGCAAAGTTGTCCATGTCCAAGCTCCTAGCGAGGCTCTCGGCGCCGGGTGTGGCAAGATCAACGGTGCAGGGGGGCACCGGGTCGCTTCCGGGGAGCGCTCCAGCACAGTGGGCGGAGTCGAATTCGGCTCCCCCGATGACATCGCAGCAACCCACAGTCCCCGGGGAGACTCCGGCAAGGCGCGAGAAGACATCGTCAGGAAGAAGCGAGGTCTCAGGGAAATTGAAGGCGGTCCTAGCTGACATTTCCGGCCTCGAGCCCCACGAGATCAAGGACGACGTCGAGCTGGCCGATATCGGGATCGATTCGCTGATGGGCATGGAGATGGCCCGCGAGGTCGAAGAGACGTTCAAATGCACCCTATCTACCGATGATCTGATGCAAGTGACCGACTACCGGGGTCTCCTGCGGTGTCTCCAGAATGCTCTGGGCATCTCCAACGACGGCAGCTCGGCGAGCGAGGAGGGCGATCTAGACGACGATGACGGTAACACGTCGGATGCGAAGGGGTCTTCCGACAGTCAGGGCGATTACACCACCCCGTTCTCAACCAATACCACTTCGTTTGCTGCAAGCCCAGTCGGATCCTCGGTCAACCTGTGTGGCACCGGCAAAGCCCCAGACATACGGAACGGCACTAGAACCGGCGATCTCAATCTTCCCCCATCCGCCATCCTCGAAGCCTTCGGAGAGTCCAAGAAACTCACCGACCAGTTCATCGAGGATTACCGGTGTGCCGGATACCTCGCATCCATCAACCCGAAGCAGACACAGCTCTGCGTCGCACTCACCGTCGAGGCTTTCCAACAACTGGGCTGCGATCTTGCTTCGGCCAGCGCAGGACAGGAATTGGAGCGGATTCATCACGTTCCCGAGCAGGGGAAGCTCGCAGAGTATCTCTACAGGATGTTAGAGGAGACCCGGATCATCGACATGGATGGCGACGAGCCACGCATTACTCGCACCGCTATCCCTATCGGTCCCACGGCCAGCGATGCGATCCTGCAAGATCTAGTTCGGAACTACCCCGACCATTCCTTCGCAAACCAGCTGGCCTATTGGACGGGATCAAGGCTGGCCGACGTCCTGACGGGTAAGGCAGACGGGCTCAAGCTCATCTTCGGAAGCGAGAAGGGGAGGGAGCTGGTATCGGGGCTCTATGGCGACTCCCTGCTCAACAAGTTGTCATACAAACAGATGTCCGACTTCCTCACCAGGCTAATCTCCAAGATGCCGCAGACCGGCCCCCTCAAGATCCTCGAGATGGGAGCCGGGACCGGCGGAACGACAAAGTGGCTGGTGCCCATGCTAGCGAGCCTCGGCGTGCCGGTGGAGTACACCTTCACCGACCTCTCGGGGTCATTCGTGGCGGCAGCGAGGAAGAAGTTCAAGGAATACAGCCGGTTCATGAACTTCCGGGTGCACGACATCGAGAAGCCGCCCGCCGACGAGCTCCTGCACTCGCAGCACCTCATCATCGCCAGCAACGCCGTGCACGCGACGCACAGCCTGTCCGAGTCGACGACCAACATCCGCAAGATGCTGCGCCCCGACGGCGCGCTGCTGATGCTGGAGATGACCGAGACGATCCACTGGGTGGACGTCATCTTCGGCGTGCTCGAGGGCTGGTGGCTGTTCGACGACGGCCGCACCCACGCCATCGCGCACGAGTCCCGCTGGGAGCGCGAGCTGCACGCCGCCGGCTACGGCCACGTCGACTGGACCGACGGCTGCCACCCGGAGACCAACATCCAGAAGATCTTTATCGCCCTGGCCTCGGGTGAGAGGCTGGAGCGTCTGCCGGCAGCGGAACCCAAGGCGGTGCAGGACCAGGCAGAGCAGCTCGAGGCACGCAGAGAGGCGACGGATGAATACGTCCGGGGCAGCATCGCCGGTTTCCTCCCCCCCACCATCCCCGCAGGCCGTCCCAACCTACCCGCAACAACCTGCGTCATGGTGACGGGAGCAACCGGCAGCCTGGGAGCACACCTAGTCGCCCACCTCGCCCGGCAGGCCGACGTCGGCAGCATCATCTGCCTAAACCGCCGCAGCCCGGTTGACCCGGTACTCCGCCAGAGGCAGGCGCTAGAGCAGAGGGGGATCTCCCTCGACGAGCAAGCCCTGTCGAAGCTGAAGGTGGTCGAAGCCGACACGGCCAAGCCCCAGCTGGGCCTCGGGCAAGACCAGTACCACGCCGACCTCGTGGGCAGCGTCACACACATCGTGCACAACGCATGGCCCATGAGCGGCAAGCGGCCACTGCGGGGCTTCGAGTCTCAGTTCCGCGCGATGCGACACCTCCTCGACCTTGCGCGCGACATCTCGTGCCAGCGGCAGGGCTCCAAGGTCAGCTTCTTATTCGTCTCGTCCATCGCGACCGTTGGGCACTACCCTCTATGGACCGGCAGCGCGGATGTGCCGGAGGACCCGGTGGACATCCGGTCCGTGCTGCCGAACGGGTACGGCGACGCCAAGTTCGTATGCGAGCGCATGCTCGACGAGACGCTGGGGCGGTACCCGTCGCGCTTCCGGGCGGCATCGGTGCGCCTGGGCCAGGTGGCCGGGTCGGGGACCAGCGGGTACTGGAACGAGGCGGAGCACTTCTCGTTCCTGGTCAAGTCGTCGCAGACGCTGCGGGCGCTGCCCGATCTCGGCGGCTTGCTGTCGTGGACGCCCGTCGATAGCGTCGCCGCCACATTGGCCGACCTGGTGCGAGTCGACGATGACGACGACGCGCCGCAATACCCGGTCTACCACGTCGACAACCCCATGCGCCAGCCGTGGCCGGAGATGATTGCCGTTCTCGCGGATGAGCTGGGCATCCCCGCCACGCGCGTCGTCCCGTTCGCGGAGTGGATCAGGCGGGTGCGCGCCTTCCCCGGCGCGGTGGAGTGGGACAATCCCGCGGCCAAGCTGGTGGATTTCCTTGATGACGACTTCGTCCGCATGTCGTGCGGCGGCGTCTTGTTGGATACGGCGAGGAGCAGGGAGCACTCGCCGTCGCTGAGGGGGGTTGGCCCGGTCAGTGCCGGTGTGGCGAGGAAGTACATTCAGGCCTGGAGAGACACTGGATTTCTGCGTCGGTAGATGAGAGCGGTGATGTCAACAGACTGTTAATTTATAGATTAGTTATAGCTCTAGTAATGTAGCATGTTGTATGTGTGAAACTTAGCATTGCACTTGGCAATCAATTAATTTGTTCCAATTGACTTGAAAATGTCATTTCGTCTACGAAGGTCGCTACGCCTTTTAATGCGGGCAGAATAATCCCAGTAAACTCATAGGGTACTTAGGCGCCATGTCCACTAGCACTTAGCACATGTAAAAATTGCTAGGGGTTTTGTGCCACTGAAGTTCTAGCGACCCCCAAGAAAGGCGGTGGGCCCTTTCATTTGGTAGCGACCTCCGTACCATAGTAATTTACTTCATCCTGTTGAACCCTACAACCCTACTTTCACCGTCGATCTGACTGAGCCCTCCAGACGCGTCTTGATGTCTCTGTACGTCGTTCCCAATATCCCACGGGACTTCGTCTTGTCGTATCCACGCGCGTCTAGCGTCATGTCTTCAGCAGCAACATCCCCCGCCGGCAGCCCCGGCCCCATCATCGACCTGACCGAGTCCTCTATGCATGTCTCGAGGCCTCTATAGGCTATTCCCAAGATCTTGCGAGACTTCGTGTTGTCATATCCATACACGTCAGCTGGCATATCCTCAGCATCAGCATCCACCGGCGGCAGTCTTGACTCCAACTCGGGATAGCACTCGCGTATAATATCCGCAACCCTCTTGTTGGAGAAGTGACCCGCCACAATGAAGAACCTCTCCCCACCAGCTTCCGGGACTTCAATCGCCCTCACGTGTGCCATGGCAGCATCACGCACGTCCACCCAGAGGAAGACCGGCCCGGTGGGAGGCAGGCCGTCTTTTGCCTTGCCCTGAACCATGTCTCTGATCCTATGGTTCGAGGTATTGAGCGCCGTCAGATCGCGGAGGTGTCGTGGCGGAGGACCGAAGACTAAAGGAGGGTTGAGAACAACTAGATCGAATCTGGGTTTCTCGTTCTGGACAAACGCCCACGCTGCTCTTTCCGCGTATATCTGGTCTTTGTATAAGCTGGATGGCTGTCCGTCACAAGACTCTTTTGTCAAAGTACATACCTTGCTCGCCCTGTACGCAAGACGCGGATCAATAGCTTCTTCCCATGTCGTGGTTCCCCACACCGTCTCGTCGTAGACATCTGCGTGGTTGGAGGGGTTGAGGATTGCGGCAGACGACGAGGTCACGACGACACGCTTGACCGAGTTGCTGTACGCTTTCAGGGACTTGAGAATGCCCGAGGTTCCCTTGATTGCCGGATTGAGGAAGTCCTTGACCGGGTCTTGAATGTTGAAATGAAATGGCGAAGCGGTGTGAATGACAAATTCCAAGTCTGGTTCAGACTTGATTACCTTTTTCAGGGTGAGAGAGGGGAATGTCAGTTTTGATGTCAACAATAAGCAGGACATTATAGTCTCAACCTACATCATCGAACGCTCCTTCTTGTGCGATGTCCTTGACGATGGCATACGAAATCCTCTCCTTGAAGCCGTTTTCGCAAGCCTGAAGGAGCTTGCGCCCCTTTTCGTTTGACCTTACGGTCACAACGACTTGGAACCTGTGTGACTGTCAATTGCGACATTCACAGAATTTCAGCCGTCGATGAATACCCATGTTCAAGAAGAATGTCCAAGACGTGCGAGGCGATGAAGCCGTTGCCCCCTGTTACACGATTATTAGCATGACTTCCACACAGGATTCACGTGTGAATAGATCCAAGGATTGCCTTACCAGTTAGCAGTACTTTGGCCATATTAGGGTTGCTTTTGCGGAATTGACAGTGTCTGAGCTCGTGTGTAGTGGTGTTCGGCGTGAGACCGAGCAAGAGACCGAGCAATCGCAAGAAGTACACAGGGCCTCACGAGGTTGAATACTCGCATATGGATTCCCAAGTCCGGCCTGCAATAATTATCGGGAACTAATTCAGGTCCGTCACCGACCTCGGGAAGCGAGCAAGCCCGACGACGCAGCTTGGCGACCGACTCATTGTCCAACATCTCCAATATTCAACTCCGACATAAAACTCCGGGACCACGTGGAAACTCCGATACCCCTTTTGTGGCCGTTGACCAATGTACTACACCATATACGAGTAACTCGTGTCGGTGACCGAGTCGATGCGATGGGCGAGGGATTAAGAGTTACGTCATGCTTCAAAAGCTGTCCCAAATTACCTACCTACCTATGTCTCGTATCTCGATCATCAGCGATGCAGATTCCACCTCCATAAAATCCAGCCTTGATCTGCAGCCCACCGCGTCATCCTCCAACTCACGAATAGTCAGAGCTTCACCCAGTTCTAGTCAAGTTAGGCCCAACTAATTTTACAATGCCAACTAACACGGCGAGTCTTGCCAGAAAGGTTTTACTTCACAGCCCGTATTTGTGATCGATGTTTTGTCCAGCATGAGGCTCCAATCATGTGAGGCTCCAATCATCTTCACTTCACACGGGGTCATCAAGTTTAGACTCGTAAAATTTGTCCTCCGGACAGGATTAAAATCTGAACTATTCCATGGCATGACTGAGGTCGACAACATCAACCAATAACCTCCGTGCACATGCTCCATTCAGGATCCTTCTTCAAACCATCAAGATCCTCCTCACTAAGGCACACCAGAACAGGCAGATCCCCCTTCTCAGCCGGGTACAAGTACATCCCGCCCGGCACCGGCGCCAAGTTGGGGCGTCTAATCAAGTCCGGCTCGCCGAGCGCGCCCAGCCTCGGCAGCGCCGGCAGCTGTGCCATGGACGACGACCCGACGTCGAGGGACGTGTCGAACGGCCCGCCGTACGCCAGCGTCGACTTGTCCGGCACGCCGGCCACGAAGGTGGCGTAGCTGCGGACGGCGAACGGCGTGTTGGCCTCGTTGAGGTCGGCGCGCACGCGCGACGCCAGCATCGCCAGCGGCAGCGCCGCCAGCTCGCCGAGCGACAGCCGCGTCGACGCGTGGTACACCATCTGCCCGAGGTACTCCGGCGGGACGCCGACGGCGGCGCGCGCGTCGATGGCGCGCCCGAGTTTGGACGTCGCCGATGCGGGCCGGCCGTTGCGGAGGCGGACGGCTGCCAGGCGCTTCCAGTAGAAGGCGGAGATAGCGTCGTTGCTGGAGATGAACGGGACATCCGGGTTGAGGGTCGCCGGGTCGCTGGCCAGGGCCTTGATCTTGGGGATGGCGCTGCCGAAGAGCCGGAAGTAGCACCACGATGCCGGCGACCGAAGGGCCGCTGGGGGTGGTGCAGCCGGGGTTCCGTTGGCTGGGGCTGAGCGGATGAGATGGCTGTGGTCTCGGATGGGTTCGCCCTCTGGGAAGAGTGGGATGACGGTTTTGGGATCTCGGTTCCCCTGTTTGATGGCGATGTCCGACAACTCCTCTCCGCGCATGGCGGTGGCAAGGTGCATGATGAACATGAATAGGCCGGTGGCGTCCATGAAGTTGTGTTGGTTGGAGAAGTTGAGGAGCAGACCGCCCTTGACAAAGTTGGCCTGGATTGCAACTACTGGCGCGGGCCCGATGACGGATTCATCGTAACTCTGGGGAAACCCCGGGAAGGGGCAAAGGACGCTGGCGTCGAGCTTCGACACGGGAGCACCGGCCTTGATCAGGTCGGCATATGAGGGGCAGATGTCGGAGCAGTCCTTGACGCGCACGATGCGGTTGGGCTGCGCATCCTTGGGCCATGGTGCCAGCTTGTACGGCCCCGATTTCCCATGGCCTTTGCCTTCGTCGACCACCTGGTCGGCAAGCCATGGAATCTTGGAGACCACCTCGGCCGTGCCCTCTTCAAGGGCTTTGACCACGGATTCGCGTGCCGAGTCGTCGGCTATGGGGAAGAGAAGAATCCCATGGTTGTACGTCTTCAATATCGGAAACTGCCCAATCACATCTTCATAGCGGGCCTGGGACGCCATTGCGAGAGAGCTAAGGTGTCGGCGGTTGACTTGGGAGATTGGTTCTTGAACTATTACTCGAGTAAATAAGCAGGGAATCTTACGGCAGATGAACAGAGTCGATAGGATGGAGAGACAGTGACACGAGAGGTGGATATAATGTACTGCAGGCGACGCTTGTCCGCTGATGCCAGCTCCGAGATGCCCTTCATCAAAGTGCCGGGGAGCAGATTCACCGGAAACTCCGAACAAGAGAAACCCCGAAGTCCGGAAAAGCACCGCCAGACACGGGAACGCTGTCCAACCAGCGAATCACTCCGGGCGATCTTCCACGCAAGGGCGATGCAACAGGCGGCCTGCTGCTCGATGATAGCCCGTTCGACCAAATCGTGGCGGAAACCCAAGTCATTTAGAACATGCAGGTGCCGCCCGTCGCTAATTACTCCATGCTCCGTTACTTGGAATGGGAATGGCATGAGTCATGTTGATGCTGCAAGTGAAATAGTCTGCTGCATGACTGGGAAAGGCTCTGCGTTCCTGATCCAGACACCGACGACATCAGACAATGTGAGCAAACCTGCCGTCTTGATCCAGCCCTCGCAGGGGGCATCCCGTCAACCATCAGAACACGTCTTATCTCCCAAACACCTGGTATCGTGCTCGACACAGAGCCCGAAGAGTGCTGGCAACGACATAGCACGCAAAAATGCCGGGAACCATACTGAAGGAAAAGCCCCTTGATGTCGCCATAATCGGCGGCGGCATCACGGGAGTGACACTAGCCCTTGGCCTCCACAAGCGCGGTATCAACTTCACCATCTACGAGCGCGCAAGCAGCTTCCACGAGATCGGCGCGGGAATCGGGTTCACGCCCAACGCGGAGCGAGCCATGATGGCGCTGGACGAGCGCATCCACCAGGCCTTCCGCAAGGTCGCCACCCAGAACTCAGAAGACTGGTTCCGATGGGTGGACGGGTACAATTACGACAGGTCGAACCCGGGCGACATGGACGAGAAGCCGATCTTCAAGCTGTATCTTGGTGAGAGAGGCTTCGAGGGATGTCGCCGCTCCGACTTCCTGCAAGATCTCGTCAGCCATATACCGGAAGAGAGGGTGAAGTTCGGCAAGAACCTGGACTCAGTGACTAACAATGGAGACGACGAGAAACTTCAGCTAAACTTCTGCGACGGAACGGTAGAACATACCGACATTGGTGAGAGCACCAGCAGATATTTTCCTCTGAACATCCCGACTTACAATCCCCCCCTCCAGTCCTCGGCTGTGACGGCATCCGCTCACGCGTACGCCAACTCCTCGTCGGCATCGACAACCCAGCCGCACACCCGACCTACACCCACAAGTACGCCTTCCGCGGCCTCATCCCGATGGACCGAGCCCGCGCCGTGCTCGGCGACTACAAAGTCTCCACACGCTTCATGCACCTCGGGCCCGACGCCCACGCCCTCACCTTCCCCGTCGCGCTAGGCGCGGTCCTCAACGT
Source organism: Phialemonium atrogriseum (assembly GCF_030411735.1). Taxonomy (NCBI): domain Eukaryota; kingdom Fungi; phylum Ascomycota; class Sordariomycetes; order Cephalothecales; family Cephalothecaceae; genus Phialemonium; species Phialemonium atrogriseum. The sequence continues at coordinate 525,133 of NW_026848154.1, read as the reverse complement.
CGTCGCCTTCGTCACCGACCCGTCCGACTGGACATCCAAGGACGGCAAGCTGACGGCGCGAGCCACGCGCGCCGAGGCCGAGGCCGCATTCTCGGCCTTTGGCCCCGCCGTCCGCGCCGTCATGGCCCTCCTGCCCGACGAGCTCGACAAGTGGGCCGTCTTCGACACGCGCGACCACCCGATGCCGGCGTACCACGCGGCGCGGGGGGCCGTCGGCGGCGGTCGCGTGTGCGTCGCGGGGGACGCGGCGCACGCTTCCGCGCCGCACCATGGCGCCGGTGCGGGGTGCGGGATCGAGGACGCGCTCGTGCTCGCGACGGTGATGGCCGCGGCTGAGAGCGAGGTTGCGGCGCGGGGGAGGGAGGCGCGTGCGGGGGTGCTGCGCGCGGCGCTGGAGGTGTACAACGATGTTCGCTACGAGCGGTCGCAGTGGCTCGTCGATAGCAGTCGGAGGATTGGCGAGCTGTTTGAGTGGCAGGATCCTGACTGCGGTAGCGACCCGGGAAAGCTTGGTCCCGAGATTGAGTGGCGGTCTCGCCGGATCTGGGATTATGATATAGATGCCATGGTGGTCGATACGCTGAGCCGGTTTTCGCGGAGGGTGGATGGGTGACCCATTGCTTGGAATTTGTAATTTGTCTATCAGAGCTGAATCTGGGGCGGGAAGGCACATAAGACTGTAGAGAAGCCCGCAGCCCAATTTGTCGTATTGGAAGGGGGCTAGAGTTCCCCACATAAGATAAGGGGCCTTGCAAGTCCTGTGGATATGAATATCAGGTCTTTTTTCTGTATCTTAGACTTGGAATTATCGAACCTTCTTCTTCTTCTTCTTGCCCAGTCTTCTTCATCTTCCACTGTCAGGTGGCTTGACAGCTTGTTGGTTGGTTGGGTGTTGTTTTGTTTCCCTTTCGGGGGTAGCTCTTTCGCCCCGTTTCAATATCATGATGGTATTGAATGCTTTCTAGATTTGGTCTAGGCCCTCGTCGCCTGCACAAAGTACCTAGGTATACATGCAAGTACAATACCTGGATAATTTGATACGCCACATGGCGACAGGAATGCTCCTCTGCAAAGGGGCCAGCCTCTGTCTGTGTGAGAGTCGTTGAACCAAACAGAATGAAATGAGTGATATGGCATTTTTTGTGTTGGTGACGATGACGATCTCTTTACTGTATTGGGAAAGCACAGAGGGCGTTAGGGAGGTTGTCCTTCTCTGACTGATCGACCAGCGGGGATGATCTTCATTTCTATCCCTGCCCCTGCATTCTGGTTGGACAACACCCAATGCCACTACCGGGGGTCATCCCGCCCCCCGGTGTTCGACTTGAGATGCATTGATACGAGGTTATCCAGGTAGGTAGGTAGGTATATATGTACTTGCACCCAACCAGCCGACCACCCGGCCCTGGTATTGTTCTCATTCCCTCCCTCCTGCATTTCTATGTTGCCCGTCCTCTGAACCGGATCGTAGGCCGAAATCTCTTCCATCTACACGCACAATGGCCCCGTCAATGACTCGAGAAGCGTATCATTCGCTGCCAGACGAAAATGGAGACTCGACAGTTTCCTTCCAAATGCAAGCACGAACAATAGAAAAGGAGGCAGACGAGGCAGCCGCAGAAACAGAGCGATCAGTGACGAATAAGGAGGAGTACATGACCGGATTCAAGCTCGGACTGATTCTCGTCTCCGTCACCATCGTTTGTTTCCTGATGATGCTCGACATGTCTATCCTTGCCACTGTAAGTCGACTCATGCCTCCCCAAGGTCCTCTCTCTTGTGGCTACCTTCGCTAACGCGGCTCATGAGGCCATTCCATACATCACAGACGACTTCCATTCGCTCCTCGACGTGGGCTGGTACGGCAGCGCGTATCAGCTGGCATGGTAGGCTTACTTGACTTTCCCACCACCCCAAGATATAAAATGTGGATGCTTAGGTTGACTGTTTTAGTGCGGCCCTGCAGCCCTTGACCGGGAAGGTTTACACACATCTAAGCTCCAAGGCGCGTCCTCCCCACCAGTTTCAGCACCCATGGTTTCTTCCAAACTAATATGGCATAATCAGTGGTCGTTCCTTGCCTTCTTCCTACTGTTCGAAGTCGGGTCTGCCATTTGCGGCGCGGCAGTTTCGTCATCCATGTTGATTATCGGGAGAGCAGTAGCTGGTTTGGGCGGGTCGGGTTTGATGAATGGAGGGCTTACAATCCTGAGCTCGTCCGTCCCTCCGCACCGACAACCAGGTATGAACTCCCTCATTACCCTCTGACCTGCGAGTTATCCTGCTGACAGTCCATGAACTAGCGCTCCTTGGGATTATGATGGCTCGTGAGTTTTGCCCCTGACGTCGGAACTTGGCATCCCCCCGAGCTAAATAAATCCTTGTCTGCTCCCCCAAGTTGGATATCTTGGCATAGCACTAGGACCACTCATTGGCGGAGCTTTGACACAATACGTGTCTTGGCGCTGGTGTAAGCTGCTTCCCTCCCAAAAAGAAACACGGCTTTGAACGGCATCTCACCCTCCCTCTGCAGGCTTCTACATTAAGTAAGCCTCTCTTGGCAACTATTCACGATAACCGCAGACACTGATATCTATATTTCCAAGTCTTCCCGTGGGTGGAGTAGTAGCCATCCTACTCCTCATGCTCAACGTGCCCGACCAAGTGGTCAAGCCCGGTTGGCGCAAGGTGCTGGGGTCCTCCCTATCGCATTTCGACCTGATCGGATTCAGCATCTTCGCTCCGGCCGCCGCGATGTTCTTCCTCGCCCTGCAGTACGGCGGCAACCAGTACCCCTGGAAGAGTGCCACCGTGATTGGGCTGTTCTGCGGCGCCGCCGTGACGTTCGTCCTCTTCTTCGAGTGGGAGCGCCGGCAGGGTGACGATGCCATGATCCCCTTCTCGATGGTGAGGAACAGGATCGTGTGGTCGAGCTCGCTTACCATGTTCTTCTTTTCGGGGTCCGTCTTCATCACCGGATACTATCTCCCCATCTACTTCCAGGCCGTGCTGGGTGCGACTCCGATAATGAGTGGTGTGGACATTCTTCCCAACATCCTCACGCAGATGGTCATGACGATGGTTGCGGGGAGACTGCGTAAGTAGAAGCCCGTCTTGGGCCACCGGCGAATCTCTGCTGACACACACGACTCAGTTGAGCGTTTTGGATACTACCTCCCATTTATTCTCATCTGTGGCGTGCTAAACGCCGTCGCCAGCGGCCTGCTCACGCTCCTGTCGCCGACCACGTCAACTGGACGTTGGGTTGGGTACCAAATAATCCTCGGCGTCGGGCGTGGCATGGGATTAACCATGGTGCGTAAAATACAGGCTCCCCCAACCGTACCTCTCATGCCCTTTGCTTAATTCATCTCCAACATAGCCAATCCTCGCAATCCAAAACATCCTCCCCAAGCCTCAAATCCCCGTCGCCATGTCGGTCCTGGTGTTCACCCAGAACCTCGGCGGGGCCATCTTTGTCGCCTTTGCCCAGGCGATATTCACCAACAGCCTGCGGCAAACCATCCCGAAGGCCGTCCCATCAGTCAGTCCCGATGCTATCATTGCAGCCGGGCCCAACAACATGAGAAATCTGGTGCCGGCTGACAGGCTCGAGAACCTGCTGGGAGCCTACAGCACCAGCATTGACCATGTGTTCTTCCTTGGGCTAGGTATTGCGGTGGCCGCGTTACTTATTTCATCTATGATGGGATGGAAGGATATCCGGAAGAAGGATGGCATGAACGAGTCGACCGATCGACAGAGCTGATGAGCTCCGAGGTTGGTCTAATTAGCGACCGGGTTTGGATATGCTCATGACTTTGGTGTTGGCAGCCTTGGAATAAGATTTAGATGTTATTAGCTACTAGATTGTGTTCAGTCAACCTCGGGGGTTAAGAGTGGGAAGAGGGAGGGTCCAATTTGATATGATATCCTCTCCACATTCATGAATCATTTCACCCCTGAAGTTGAGCAGCGAGATGATATTAAATCCACGTAAATTAGAGGCTACTTTTGCGTCCATTTCTTTCTCTCGCCAACATTGACATCGACACGCACTTCCTAGCCTGGTCCCGGATCCCGATCCTCTCCTCTCACCTTCGCCCAGTTTACAGAGTAACAACCACCTTCTTCGCCGAAACCCCCTTCTTCTGCACATCCAGCGCTTCCTGTGCAAACTCAAGACCGTTACCCACCACCAGCGGCTCAGGAGCAGCGACATAGTTTCCCCTCGCGAGCGCCTCCGGGAGGAAATCCTGATAAACAACACGACCAACCTCATTGTTCATCAGCGTGCTACCAAAGACAAACTTGGTACGAACACCATTCGTCTTCGCCTTGAACCAAGTCTTCACATTCCACCACACCAGCGACACGACCGCCGAGACAATGCCCCCCACACCCGTCGGCATCTCATCCGGAAACGGGACGCTGATCTGCGCGACAAACTTGTTCCCGCCCCCCTCCGCCCCCGCCGCAGCCGCAACAACATCGATACACGCCTCAAGCGACCCATCGCCGACCGCCACCGCGCCGGCAACCCGCCTACCCTTGAGACACCTGACAATCTCCGCGACGGCGGTGTCAGCGCGATAGTCAAAGACCTGGGCCGCGCCCAGGGTCCTGACATAGTGGAAGTTCCTAGGCGAAGCCGTAGCGACGACATCATACCCGGCCGCGACGGCGAGCTGGACGGCATTACTGCCAACAGCGGTGGAAGCGCCCCAAACAAGCAGCGTCTTCCGCTCGGCCTCGGGTTTGCGGTTCTGGTCCGGAGTCGGGGCCGGGTAATCGAGGGCGAGGAAGTCCTTCTGGAACAGGGCGCACGCGGCGGTGGACAGGCAGAGGGGCAGGACGCAGGCTGCGTCGTGTGCGAGCGAGTCCGGGATGGGCGAGGCGAGGTTCGCCCTCACGACGGTGTACTCCTGGAACGCGCTCTCGGCGGAGCGGTTTACGGTCGGGTCCATGCCGACGGCGTGGGCCAGGACGCGGTCGCCGACGGCGAAGCGAGTGACGCCCGCGCCGACCTCGACGACCGAGCCCGAGAGGTCGCCGCCGAGGACGAAGGGGTACTTGATCCACGAGAAGATCATGTCGCCCCCACACTGCTTGGCCCAGTCGACTGGGTTGACGGCGATGGCGGCGTTCTTGACGACCATCTCGTTGGCGCCCGGCGGAGTGTAGGGGGCCGACTTGACCACGAGGGGTCGGGCTGATTTGGCTGTCAGCCACGCGGCCTGATTGGTAGGCATGAGTGGTGTTGCGGAGGACGGATGTAATGTCAACAGAATGGGCCAGTCAAACTGTCAATGACCAGACCAGTTGAGGAAAGCCGTTACGAGGAGGGATGAGATGGGCGACGTCGGCCTGCAAAGGGAGTGATTCCGGATGCAACTAACGGGGGTCCTACCTCCCGCAAGTTGGGAATCTTGGTGGTGGCCCTCCATGGTGTGTGTGGCTGCAGTTTTTGGTGTTGGGTTGTGGGTTGCATAGCGACGATCCACTCAGATGTCTCTAAATACGAGACGAGGAAAGCCGTTGACGGCGGATCATTCCCTTTACATCAAAGCCGGGGCTATTTTCTTTGGAGTTCGGAGTTTCTTGACCCCCACCCATCCTGGCGTTTCGGAGGCGACCTATGGGAACGAGGTTCCGGCGCTACAGAGATACATTACTGAAACGAGTTAGAAGAGAAATTAGTGGGAAACCAGAAGAACCACCGGCGGTGGTGTACCTTCTCCTGAGGGCCGTCCCGAGGGCGGTTGTAGATCCGATTCCGGGAAAAGAAATCATTGCGAAATCCCGAGCGATAACTCCGCAGTACTCGTCTCATATGGAATTTGGGCTTGAGACCTTCGAATCCGTTGTAGGCGGCATGGTTATTCCAACCGGATGAGCTGCAACCGGCCTGGTCCAGCAAGCAGCGTCTACGCAATATGCCTGCCAGGTGGATTCACTCCGGTTGTGTCGCAGTGACTGACGGAAAACACCGCATTTTGTGGTTGTCCAACCTCCCTTTCTTGTACATACATATTTACATCACCGCCAAGCCAAATGAACGCCAAGCCAGAGCATCGCCAAGCGAAAGCGTCGCCAAGCCAAATCGTCGCCAAGCCAAATCGTCGCCAAGGCCAACGATGAGTCGTCTCAGTTTCCGAAGATTCATCATGACCCGGGCGAGGGCGGCACCACCCCAGGTGCCAACAGATCAAGTGGTGCCTATGCTGTACTTTGACGACACAAACATGACTCGAGGCATGATCATGTGCCACACGATGAAGTTCCACGACGTTCTCGACGCCGATAAGCTGCATAATTCGCTGTCCCGGTTGCTGAGTCTTGGCGGTTGGAGGAAGCTTGGGGGCAGATTGCGCCTTAATGTAAAGACAGCCAAGACCCCAGCCCTGAAGCCAAGATATGTTTGCATTTTCACGAGGAGACGATCCACTGACAATCAAGCTTCACACTAGAATGCAGCCAAGATTGATATCCACATCCCGCAGATGTTCACGCCCGAGAGGCCAGCGGTGCGTTACTCGCAAGTCAAGATCGACACATCCATCGACAACTACCCACTGGCTGCCAAGCTCCCGACGAAAACGACGGAGCCATCCATACAGGCAGGCGCGGAGACGTTTCGATCGCTGGGGTGCCGCGAGGGCGTGCCGACACGCATCCAGGACTACCTGTATTCCGACGAGCCGCAGTTCCAGCTACACGTTGTCTCCTTCACTGACGCGACACTGGTTTCCCTGGCGTGGCCCCACACCGTCACTGACGCAATGGGCAGGCAGGCACTCTACAAGGCTTGGCATCTGGTGCTCGCGGGCAGGGAAGACGAGGTACCGCCGTTCCTGAGCTTGGAGGACGATCCGATGCGAGATCTGGGGTTGGACAAGCCGGCCAAGCCGTGGTTATTTGAGGCCTTGCAGCTCAAGGGCCTGTCGATGCTCTATGCCGTGGTGCGCTACGTATTGGGAACCATCTTCTCGCCGGAAACAGAGGCACGGACAATCTTCCTACCTGCCAAGACGGTCGCAGCAATGCGGAAAAGGGCCCTCAGCGAACTCCCCGCGACAGATCACGAGGGCAAGGCGACGTTCGTCAGCGACGGCGACGTGCTGACGGCGTGGGCGACACAGACGTCGTGCCGGCACATGCGGCCGACGTCAAAGCGCAACGTGCTCGTGCTCAACGTCTTCGACCTGCGGTCGCGGCTGCCGAGCCTGTTCCGGTCCGAGGGCGGTGGCGTCTACGTGCAGAACGCGTCGTTTCCGTGCTTCACCATGCTCCCGGCCGGCCAGATGTTGCGGGACCGGCTGGGAGACCTCGCCATGCGTATCCGGCGGTCGATCCGCGAGCAGGTCGGCGAGGAGCAGGTGCGGTCGCTGGCGTGGCTGCTGCGGAGGGCCTACGACACGACGGGGAACGCGCCCTTCTTCGGGCCGCCTGACAGCTACTTCGTCTTCTTTACCAACTGGTCCAAGGCCAAGTTTTTCGACACTGTGGACTTCAGTCCTGCCGTGGTGAAGAAGGGGAAGGGGGACAAAGAACGAACAAACGTAATGGGCCGACCCGAGTATTTCCACTGGCAGATGCTGGGAAAGGGCTTCCTCTCCGCCCGTAATGCCTTCAGCATCACGGGTAAGGATGCTGAGGGTAACTACTGGATGGGGGGTATTCTACACCCCGAAGTCTGGTCCAATTTCGAAAAGGAGGTGGAGAGATTGCGAGAGGAGCAGCCCAACTGATCAGCAGTCCAACTGCGGCGAGTCGTAATAATTGGTGCATTATTAATGGAATTGGAATGGAAAGTGCAGTAGTGTACACGTTGGGCACTCACGATGTCCACCACCCGCTGATCATTCCAATGAATCCACACCAGGAGGGTGGCTCTCAAGCCGTCCATGAATACGCAATCGGGCTAGCCTAGGTAGCTTCAGGGGCTTCCGATTGGCGAGTCTTGGCAAACTTGCCAGCCACCACAGGCCATGTTGACCTATCGGGCCTTTGTCTACGGAGTAAGTCCAAAACGAAAGATAACGACGGCCCGACAAAGAGCGCGGATGATGCATATACCGGAATACGGATATATGTATTTGTCTCACCGGACTCAGTACAGCCAAGCCCAATGCCTTTCCCAATCCCCCCAGCCAGATTTCCAAGGATGCCACCCATCCTGTGGCCCCTCCAAGCAACCCGTCTCTTGTCTACTCTTTCACAGATCACCTGCTGCTAGTTAGCCCTTCTCCTCGTCAGAATCTCGCCGCCATGGTCTCCCTCTCCGCCATCCAGGCCTCAAATGCCAACATCGCCTCCGCACTGCCGGCCGGCCTCGTCGCCGTCTTTGTGGGCGCGACCAGCGGCATCGGCGAGACGGCCCTGAAGCAGTTCGCAAGGCACACTCGGCAACCCCGCATCTACTTTGTCGGCCGCTCAGACGAGGCCGGCAAGCGGGTCGCCGACGAGTGCAGGTCGCTGAACAAGGACGGCCAGTACAACTTCGTCCGCGCAGACGTCGGCCTGATCCGCAGCGTCGACGACGTCTGCCGCGATATCACGGCCAAAGAGACGGCCATCAACCTGCTCTTTCTCACTCCGGGGACTATGGTTAGCCACACAGGTACGATGGCATCCGCAGACTCCCAGCCCTGAAAACAGGATATATATATATGTTTACTGACAGCGACTCGTGGCCCCCCTCTCAGAAACCGCCGAGAAGCTCCACCTCGCCACGGCCCTCGTCTACCACAGCCGCACACGCTTCATAGTTAACCTGCTCCCCCTCCTCCAACGAGCCACCAGCCTCCGCCGCGTCGTGACCGTGTTCGCGGGGGGCAAAGAAGGCAACGTCGACACAAACGACCTGCAGGCTTGGAAGGTCCCGATGCTGTCCACGCGCGGCCACGTCAGCTCGATGGTGACGGTGTCTCTCGAGACGCTGGCCAAGCAGGCGCCCGAGGTGAGCTTCGTCCACGCCTTCCCGGGCGCCGTCAAGACCAACCTGTCCCGCGGCGCCAAGAGCCTGTCCATCGTGGTCCTGCGCGCCGTCTTCAAGGTCATCGGGCCGCTCATCTACATCCCCAACGAGGAGGTGGGGGAGCGTCAGCTCTTCCTGGCCACCAGCGCGCGGTATCCGCCCAGCGCCGGCGGGGCTGAGGGCGTGCCGCTGGCGGGCGCGGTGGCAGTGGCGCGGGGGACGGACGGGAAGGCTGGGAGTGGTGTCTACTCGGTGGACCAGGAGGGAGAGACGTCGGATGCCAAGGTGGAACTGCTGACCAAGCTTCGGAAAGAGGGGGTCCCCGAGAAAGTGTGGAACCATACGGAGGAAGAGTTCAAGCGGATCACCGGCGTAGAGGCGGTATAGATCGAGCAGACGGGGCTCCTGGGAGAGAGAAGATATGAAGTTTGCTTTGCATTAATTATGTTTTCAATATACCACTAGAGAAAGATACGCTACCTAATTAATCCACATTCTCGGCCAGATTCCTCTTTACAACTAGACTTGGAGATAATATATGCTCGTCCCTATGATCAACCTCCAAGTTGACCTTAATTCCGTCCCAAGGATGTCTGCTTCCGAACTTCCCTTGCTCCCCAGATTCGATCAACCCTCACCTCGACTTTTGGGGAGCGACTCGTCTTCGGCAGGTGCACCAAGTTCAATCACAAGTTAGATGGAGAGCATGACGATAAGTAGCTAAGTATTGAAGAACGGTGGTGGCCTGGATGCAGTTTGACGCTGATTATAATGGACGACCCAGCAGCTCTCTGCCTGCGATACAGGCGAAGGCAGGAGGAGATCAGGGCGCAGCAGGCGGGATGTAAGTAACGAAAACATTACCTTCCAAATGATATTCGATCCAAATTCAGCCACGCAGAACCATACCCAGTTGAGAACTCGGAATCCCGTCCGCTCTCCCGATATAAGCCGCCCAGGGGTTACTTGCGGGTGAAGCAGCCGCATCCGAAAAGGGTCCTGGGGCCCGCCACTTACTTCTGATTGGCATGCATCAACTGCCTCAAACCCCATTGTTGGCGGGGAGGCAAAAGCATATACCTCTACCTCCCACCGCTCCTGCGCTCTGTGCAACAACTTCTTTCTTTTGAATCAACAGAATCTTTCATGGCGAAGACGACCAAATTTCAAGGTTCGCAGTTCAACGTCGATGCCCTTGTCACGTTGGCAGGTGCACTTCGAAACCAGCCATGCACTTGCGATATATCAAAACCACCTACGGCCGGAAGCATGAACTGGGCCGTCATCGTAGCCTTCGATGATGGAGTCGAGTGGATCTTTCGCTCCCCACATTCCGGAATGCGAGCATTTTTTGACGAAAAGACTGCATGCAAGCTACTTTCAAGTGAGGTCGCTACCCTCGAGTACATCAGGTCGCACACTACGGTCCCGGTTCCAGAGGTTTTTGCGTCCAGGTGCGGATATTTTGCAGAGCTCTTCAATATCCAGATCATTTTTAACACAGGAACAGTGCTTCATGTGAAAATGACATCGGAGTGCCGTACATCGTTATGAGCAAAGCGGCCGGGCATTCCCTTGCAGAATACGACTGGCGGTGGCAAGCCCATCAACCACCACAGTCCTCGCTAATCCGACCGCTCCGACCGCTCTCACAAACAGATATGGAGAAAATTATGAGCCAGCTTGGGGCCATGACGCTACAGCTATGGCAACTTCGTCTGAATAAAGTCGGATCCCTGTTCCAGGATGGCAACGATGGTTTTGTGGTGGGGGAGTGTCTCTCCCCGTCGCTCATGTGGCAGCAAAGGGATTCGCTCGAAGGAATCGACCGGGGTCCCTTCAGCGATGAGCGTGCATACTTCAATGCTCTTCTCTCGGCCTACATATCCCACGCAGAGGAGCTTCCCTTGTCACCGCATGCTTTTTTTCGCTCCAGTTCCTGACACATCCGAGTACCCCAGCTGGGCCAGCTACAAAGCGCTGTAAACCGGTGGAACGACTTCGTCACGATTGGGCAGAAGATCGATCACAGCAACAACCGGCTTGCCTACTGCATCGCGGGCCAGCTGATGCGCGAGATGTCATTGCACCTGTGCAGTGGCACGGCTGATGGGGGCTTCCCACTCGGCCACCCTGACCTCAACACCGGGAATATCTTCGTTGATCAAGACTTAAACATCACTTGCATCATTGACTGGACTTCTGCGTCATCGGTCCCACCGCAGAGGTGCTTGCGATCCCTGGATTGCAGGGCTCGGTCTCTCCACCCGATTCGTCGCTCATTGCCGCCTTCAGAGCCGGTTTTGAACGAGCATCCGGCGGTGCACAACTGGGTCCGAACACCTGGGAACAAGCCGACATGATGTGTTTTTTCCAGCGACTCGTGGGCATGCGTGGAATTCGGGACTATCACCACTTCGAGGCCTTCTACGCGCTGATCCATGCCTCCAAGTGGGGGAAGGACGACGACGACGACGAATCTGTCAACATACCGGGGCTGTTTGAAGCCTACGCACAGCGCGCCGAGAACAGATTGCTTTTAGACGAGTTACGTGAGGGAGACTGGTCCGCGGACTACATCCGAGAGCAAGAGCAGGCTAGCTTCGGTAGCGCTGGGGCTGCAAATGATGGCAGGGTGGCCGTGGCGAGGAAGCTGACGCTCATGTTGGAAATGAACAAGAGGTTTGTGGCGGATCGGAGACTGTGGCAGTGGATTGAAGAGGCGCTGAAATACTCTAATTAACCATTGATGGGCCAGGATGGACGTTAGTTGTGTCATCCACGTCCTTTCTTTGCCCTCTCTACTTCTCTTCCTCCCAGTCATCCTGCTCCACTGCCTTCCCCTTGCTCGCTCGAGGCATTTTCTGCGTCAGCGGCCGCTCACCGCCTCCGGATGACCCCGCTTTTGTTCCCGTCAGGCTTCTACAACAAGCACTTTCTTGACGACTTGAGCAAGTTCTTCTCCCTTGCCATATCCTACTTCGAGATCTGGACTGTGCCAAAACTCTTATTTTCGCCATTTTCTTTCGCTCGTGATAAATTTCATCACCTGCAAGCCAGGTCTGCCTCAATGAAGCGATTCCTTCGATCGTTGCGGAACGAAGCAAATAGCGACTGTCAATACTGTCGAGAGCTGCATGATGGACAACTGCGGATCTCTGCCACAGAGCTCATTCAGGGCTTGCTATGCTGTCCGGCCTGTCAATTGCTCTATCAATCAATTAGCCCTTCGGACCTTAGCGATCCCAGAATTGTCTTAGCACACGTCCGCTTATCTGGTGACTCGCAAGTCTCCCACACTTTCGATCCGAAGTCCGAGGCTATGTCTCGCCAGTTGCGCGCAGAAGAGGGTAATCGCGTTGTTGGTTTCTAGAACAGGCTGGAAGACGAGTTGTATCGCTGACTGTCGCAATTATCAGGTTTCAGCAAAGGAGGCTGGTTCGCCGGCCCTTCATATCCTCCTGCGGCTACTTACTCCCCGGTGGAGCGTACAGTGGAATTGTTTAGTCTTGAAGGTCAGTTGTGCTATAACGCAGGATCTTTGATATGCGGGCTTTTCATGACTCAAACCCGTCTAACCAATGAATAGGGAGCACTTCGCATTGGCTTAACATTGGCACTTCGAGACACATATCAACCGCTGCAGATGCCCCTGAATGTCTCGACCTCATCAGAACCTGGGTGTCAGACTGCGACAGGAAACATCGAGGCTGCAAGAAAACCTCATCCGCAATTCTCCCTGATCGAGTCATCTTTGTCGGCTCCGGAGCCGATCCGCACCTCGTCGAATCCCAAGGCACTTTGGGGAAGTACATTGCTCTAAGCCATCGCTGGGGAGGCGAGGTGCCACTGCAGTTGAAGAAGCACACCGCCAATGACTTCAAGCGAGGCATTCCTTTCTCTCAATTCCCAAAGACATTCCAGGACGCCATAACTATTTGCCGTGCCCTGGCAGTCGAATATATCTGGATCGACTCCATTTGTATCATACAAGACTCGAAGGAAGACTGGGAGATCCAGGGGTCCAAGATGGACCAGGTCTATGCCAACTGTTTCCTTACCATAGCAGCAGACGCCGCAGAGAACAGCCACGCGGGATTTATCAGGACTTCTGAAAGGCAGGACTTGAGGACCAAGACCCGGAAACTAGTCTGCTACGGCCCAAAAGGCGAAAAGAGTGAGATTTTCGTCAGGCCGTGGAGGGAGTTTGGGAGCCTGGGTGGATTTGGACGGCACTACTTCGAGAGCCTAGAGCGGGAAGATCTCAAGCCCCCTCAGAGATTGACAGACCAAGGCAGCTATCTGCTTAGACGCGGCTGGGTGTTGCAGGAAACATTCCTCCCCCCTCGTGCTCTCCATTTTCTCCCGGGTGAAGTCACATGGAGGTGTGCCTCGGTCTCTCGGTGTGAATGCCAGCTCCGACCGCACGGTAGCGTTGTGCATGAACCTCTGGATCGTGAACGACCCCGGGAGATCAGCTCCGATGATCTGAAAGAGTACTGGAAGGAAGTCATCGAGCAGTACACGCGACGTCAACTCACTTTCCCCTCGGATCGGCTGGCAGCTCTAGCAGGTTGTGCAAGCCGTGCTCACTCCAGTAGCCCGGACGTCGACTACTACGCGGGGTTATGGTCAGATGCTCTGCCATCCACGCTTCTGTGGGTCGTTGACCGGCCGCCAGTCAACTCTGGGGGACATGGGGACTGTGACAGCCATCGGATTGAGCCTTCTATAGCTCCCACATGGTCTTGGGCTAGCGTTACAGGTTACGTCGACTTTCTGTTTTGGAAACGGAACTTTGATCGCGGGAGTTGGGCAAAAAGTGCTCCTGATTTGACGGTCGTTCATATTCACTGTCCGCCTTTGGGCCAGAACAAGTATGGCAGCGTTGGCGATGCGAAATTGACGGCGGAGGGGTATCTTTGCAAAGTACGTGTTTGGTTGACGGGCGGATCCAAGTGGCATTTCCCGTTCAAGATGGAAGCTCAAAACCTTGATGGAACGCTTAGCAAGGCATCTGGCTTCTTTTATCCTGATACAGAGGAGGTTCTGGCGAGTCTACAGAAAGAGCGTGAATCCGGGATGTCGATGATGGTGGTCAGCGTTTATGAGTCTCGGCTGTTCCTTGTGCTGAGGCAGATCGAAGAGAGCCAGTTGGTATTTGAGAGGATAGGGGTTTGTCACTGCCATGTAAGCGACGAAGTGGTACTTTCAGAGTGGGGACGCAGGGAGCGATTCACGATTGTCTGAAGGGAAATGGGAAAAAGGAGAGTGGTAGATGATAGTACAGGTTTCGTTCCAGTCCATTATAATATGCCATGTTGAGTTTGTTGTTGAAAATAATACTATTGAGCTGGAAGTTTAAAATACGACAAACCACATTTGGCAGGGGCTGCAATTATCTGAATAAAACTACGAATACCATGCAACAATCTCTCAGACAAGTAATTATCCCCCTAGACATCAAGCTGTCACAAGTACGCTATGGGGTATCTCCTTCACCAGCTTAAATCGTGTCAACTATCCAGCATTCGCTTCCTCGATCAGCCCTGCACCTTGGTGAACACCAGACCACACTTCTTGCCCTTGGGAATGAGAGTAAAATGATCCGTCATCTCCATGTCATCATGGGTTTGCTCTCCCTGTAGCCGAACTTCAAACACCTCGATCATCCTCGCGAGCAGAATCTTAATCTCCATAGTTGCCATGTGCTGGCCGAGGCAGATGCGAGACCCCTTGCCCCAGACAAGCATCATGTCGCGAACTTCCTGAGTTCCAGAGTTGATGGCACCATCCGAAATCCACCTGTTTGGATCGAATTTTTCCGGTTCGGGGAAATAGGTTGGGTCTCGCTGGGTTGTGAAGGCTTGCATGGAGACGAGCGTCTACGGGCAGGGTTGGGTGATGGATGTCAGAAACCAGTCCGCTGGAAAGAAAGGGAGTACAAAGTGATAGGCGGGCTTACCTTTCCAGGTACCCAGAGTCCACCAATGTCGCACCCGCTGCCTGTCGTGACCCTGGGTAAGGCGCTGGGAGCAGCCGGATGCAATCTAAGCGTCTCCATCACTACCCCGTTCAGGACCGGCAGGGACTGCAATGACTGGAAGGAAAAACCGGCCTCCCTTGCTCCCGAATTTCGAATCTCGGCACGCAGCTTCTCCTGCCACTCTGGATGGCAACAGAGACGATACAACGCATAAGTCATGGTGTTCCCGGTGGTGTCGGTCGCGGCGAAGACAAGATTGGACACCTCAACACTGATCTCCGGATCGGACAGGGGCTCGGTGCCCGTGGCGGGATCTCCCGCGATGATCTTGGTGAGTAACGAGCGACGGCTTGACTTGCGGCCGTACAGCTTGAGATACTCCTTCATGGCGTCGTCACCGTACTGGGGGAGAAAACAACGTATCCCGTTAGAAAGGCGGTCAAGCAGTATACCAGGACTGGAAGAAACCCAATGGACATACTTTGTACACGTAGTCTCCGGCAGCCATGAATTCTCGCAGCGATTTGATGGGCAGGAGAGCGAGCATTCCGCATAGTAGTGGTGCAAGACCATATAAGGACCATACCAGATACGCATTATCGAGGTGGTGGACGTAGGCCGGAGCTTCTCCATCGCCGTCAAAGGCACCGAACGGCTTTCCCAGCAGGACCTCGCCTATGGGACACCGAAGAGAAGGTCAGAATGCGACGGGGCAAAGATGAAGCTGACAAGTAATACGCCCCGGTTGGACTTACCGGACACATCCAGTGCAGTCATCCGGCACCAATGCAGAGCATCCACAGGGTTCCCGATCCTCTTTCCGATGGCGCTCAGGACCCTGTCAATGACAGACTGGATCAAGGGCTCCATGTGCTGCAGCGAGGCAGGGGCAAATATATGCGCGACGCGCTTCTGCCTCTGGCGATGCTGCTCCGGATCCTGCATCTGGAAGGAGCCCAGCCGCCCAAAGTTATCATACGCCGACGACTTGATGCAGGTGGTGCCGGCGCCGTAGATGGGCTTGACGCAGTCGATGGAGCTGAAGGAGAGCTCGTTGGGGGCCACGCGTACAACTGGCCCATATCTCTTGTGCAGCGCGTTGACGGTGCGCGCCCGCGAGCCCGACAGATCAACAAGTAGGATCCATTTGCTCGTCAACCTCGCGGCGAGAGGCCCTGGGACGGATGCGGGGATCGGTGAGAAAAGCACGTTCTGGGTTACCTGCCAAGCAATACGCGTTAGGGCAACGACGGCGATGGCTGCGACCACCGTCGGGTAGGTGAGATACGATGTCCACTCCATGCTTGCCGAGGTCGATCGCCGGTTATCGGTCTCACACGTCAATCTCTTCTTCAGAGCGAGTTTCAAACGTTGGGGGAGAAGGCCATTCAGCTCGGAGATTCCGACAAAACACCAACCCCACCCACTGACGCTACCCAGTGGCACTGGGTAGCGTCGATACTGCATAGTATAGTGTAGTATAGTATCTGCGGGACCCTCTAGTGTATATTGCTCTGACCCTCTTCCTTGGCCCCGGGATGATGGTCCGGGGCCGGGCGGAATTGGCCCCCGGTAGTCTATACTGTATCCGGCATAGATGGGTTCCTTAGTGCAAGATTTCCCGCCTTAAAACGGCTTAGAGACCTGCAAATGCCTGCACCCCCCCACGCCTTGCATCCGCTGCTGGCGAATTATCTCCCCACACCTCATGCCATTTCTGAGCGATGTGACTTCCCTATTCCTAGCCCTTGATCAAAACACCCAGCGGCCTCCATCCTTTCCACCTTTCCCCGCATTCCTTATCAGCGCAACGTGCTACCTCGTGTGTTTGTCACTTGGCAACGAAGATCGTTAGGACGAAGACAATGACGCAACCACCGATTGAAGTCGACCCGGCGGCGGTTCGTGATCCCCTCGGAAGGAGCGGGAGCATCCTCTTTCTAATAATTAGCTGACATGCCATGGCTCATTGGTTTGACAACACAGGCAAGCGACAATGACTCGGTCATCGATGACCAGCTGTACGAGACAGCCTCCTTCAGCCTCCTTTGGGAATTTTCTTTTTCCTTCACTAATCAGCGGGTGGGAACAGTTCCGAATTCACCGCGTCCTTGACGTCCAGCGTCACCGACTATCCGGTCGAATACGGCCGCCGATACCATGCCTTTCGGTCTGGCGGTCAGTATCTAGAATCCCGGGATCATTCCTGTCACCGCTCGTCACAACTGACCTGTCACATCCAGTGTACTGTCTGCCCAACGACGAGGTCTGCCCCGGCCCTACTCTGCCATCAGACGGTGGATTTCATGCTGACTGTCTCCCCTGACGAAGCTCGAGCTGGACCGCCTTGACTTGACCCATGCTCTCATGACCAAGGGGATAGGTGGGAAGTTGTATCTCGCCCCGATCGAGGCCGAGAAGCTGCACCGGATCCTTGATATCGGAACCGGCACAGGCATTTGTACGGGATCCCCAAATAAACATCCCTGGCTGCGTCTCGCTAACTAAAGGAGGGTCTATTTGCATGGGTGACGATTTGCCAAACGCGGAGGGATGTGCACTCGCACTTCGTCGAATAATCAAATACTAACCTCTCGAGCAGGTCCTAGGGAATGATCTAAGCGCCGTCCAGCCCACTTGGTGCGTCGTTTATTCCAATCCCTGCGAAGTGTTCTCCTTGCTCACTTAGCTCAAGGGTCCCTCCCAACGTAAAGTTCGAAATCGACGATGTCGAAAGCCCATGGTCGCATCCCGTTCCGTTCGACTACATTTTCTGTCGATACATGGCGGCCTGTATCTCGGATTGGCCCAAGCTAGTAAAGAACATCTATAGGTGGGTTCCACATGCAAGATCGAAAATACTACCATGCGATGAGATGCAGTCCAATTAACCAACCATATAATGACGCAGGAACCTGGCACCTAACGGGTGGGCCGAGTTCCAGGACTTCGATCTGCAATACTACTCCGAGGACGGATCCCTGACCGACTCCAGCGATACCATCAAGTGGATCAACACTCTCCTATCGGCCGCCCGCAAGATCGGCCGCGATCCCTGCCCCGGCGTCAAACTGGAGGAGCGGGTGAGGGAAGCCGGCTTCAAGAACGTCACCCACCGCAGATTCAAGTTTCCGGTCGGGCCGTGGCCCAAGGACCGCAACATGAAGGAAATCGGCATGTACAACCTGGCGCAGGTCCTGCAGGGTCTGGAGGCCTTCTCGCTGCGCCTGTTCTGCGACGTCCTTGGCTGGCAAAAGGAAGAGGTGCTTGTCCTGACCAGCAAAGTCCGAAAGGAGCTGAAGAGCCCGGCCATCCATGCGCAATTTGACTTGTAAGTCTCCTCTCGATATTCTTGCCGAGTGCTGAATTCCGCGGAACTGACGAATGAGAAAGCCACGTCGTTTATGGGCAGAAGCCGTGAGGAGAGCGAACAGAGTTGGGATCAAGAGCAAGCCTAGCCAGCACCCCCCTTAAGTTTGTGTCTGTCCGTTTGCGTAGAGGAGATTTAGAAAATTGAATGAAAAGCATCTATGAAGCCACATATCAACCGTCGACATCTTACAGACATACTCCAAGTGACCACACCAACCCCTTCAACCCTCCTCCTCCACCCCCTCCCGCAGCGCCTCCTGCCCGATCCTCCTCAAGTCCTCATTACGCAACGGCTCCTTCTCAAACCCCCGCACTACCTGCCGCAGCATCGCAGCCACCAACTCCTCGGCAGCGACGTTGGGTATGACGTTAGTCCAGCGCACCGCCGCGCCCAACGCCGAGCGCACGACGGTGCTATTGCCGGTGACGAGGCCCGGCTTGGCCACGCATGCCTCGACGGAGCCAGGCGGCTGCTGCGATGCGGCGAAGGAGAGGACCTGGTTCTCCGTCTCGCCCTGGAGATTTTTCCGGGTCAACATTTCTCCTCCATTGTGCCCGTGTCGGCAGGCAGGGGATGGATATCAGCTCACCCGCATCAGAAGATAGGCCGGTAAGAATGACGGCGTCTTGGTCTGGTCGCGCTCGCACGAATGGCCACTCACGTAGAGGAAGCGGAAGGGCCGGGCCGGGCCGGATTCGACCATGGCGCGGAGCCCTGCCATTGTGCATGCGTGGCATATGCGGGTCACCTCGTCGAATGCAATGGTCCTGGACTTGGTCGGCGTGATGGCGACAGTCCTGGATTTGCCGTTCTGTCAGCATTGTGCGGGGTGCTGTTGCTGTGTCTCTGGTCCCTTGCGGGATCTACCGGAATGCCGTAAAAATGTCGAAAATTAAGACAATCGAAGAAAGAGTGAAAAAGGACGTAAAATTACCATATACAGGCGTCAGCGCCGGCAAACTCACGCCGCACATGGTCCGGGTAACTTTCGTAGTCGTCGAGCACGACGCTCCGGAGCTTGGCGGCGTGGGCGGCGCTGGTGCCTTCGGGAGCCGCCACGGGCTTTCGCGCGAGCGCCACCACCGTCGTCGTCTCGCGGAGCCGCAGGCTCTGGCGGAGGACTTCGGCGGCCACAAAGCCGGAGGCGCCCGCAATGATGAGCTTCATTTATTTGCTGTCTACGCCGGCGGTTTGACTGGTGTCTGGAGGAGCAGCTGTTGAGTGCGACGCGTGGTGAATTTCTACGTGCTGGAAACCCACAGCTAAACTACCTACCTACCTAACTGCCCTAGGTACTCAGGAGGGCCTTTGCGCCTGGAACCCTGTCGGGGCTTACGTGTATCGTCCCGTGGAGGCTGACAACAGCAGCATTAGGTTGCCCGGCGGGGCTCGGAACCGCCGGGCCGATCTTACCCTGCACTAGGCTACAGCTTACCGCATCACCCCATGCCGCTCGCTCAGGGGCTAGTCAGGACGTGATCCAGAATTCATTAAAACTGGCTTGGACAATGGAGTCCTGGAGAAAAAAATGACCATTGACATTTTGCGAGGAGACAGCTTGGGTCTCCTCCTCTCATTCTCTCTCTCGATATCCTGACTCAAATCTCGACTATCAGCTTCTCTCCGCTTACCCCCTTCTTCAGCTCATTCAATGTATTTTGGTGCCCTCCCAGCCCTCCTTCGACGTGGACGGAATATGACCGGTTCTGAGAGCCCGCCAGAGAAGCTTACCTCGTACCTAAGCCGGCGATGCTCGTTATCAATGGTTTGCCACAGGAACCCGTCCGGGTTGGCCGTCCGTGAAGTGCGGATATGCGCAATGCTACTGCAGGCTTCCAACGGCTTTAGGGGTGTGCACATGGAAGCACAAGACTCAACTCGCCATCCTCTTCCTTGATCGTAGTGGAACCCACAACTGAGCTGGTGCACAAAGGCCGGTAGATTCTCCGGTTGAGTCATCATCCGGGGGTACGTCCGAATGATGGCTGTAATGAACTTCCAGCAGCCATTGGAAATGAACCGTTCGGAAGGCTGATCCAGGGTGTTGACTGTACGACTGGGGACTAATGATTGAATGTCCTTAGGACTGGACTGACTGACAATGGAAAAGTTAGGTAGGGAGGGTGACATACGGGGTGACGAGGAGCGGCGCCAAACCATTCGGAGATGGCTGCCGGAGTCCAGCATCGATGGACCGAAAAGGGCCGCCAGCGTTGCCGGAGCGGAGGACTAGATCAATATCGACAATGGGTTACTGTAAAAGTGAAAATAAGGCGGCATATTCGTCCCCAGATAATGCTACCGTTGTAGAGAAACCTTCGTCCAAAGAAGAGGCGGTCGCCCCATTCGGCGGGCCCAGGTCCAAGTAGGCCCCTAGGGTAGAGTAAGACCCCATGATAGGAGCACCAAGAACTGCAGGGGAAGGGTCTGCCACTTTGCTTCGAGGCTTGCCACTGGGTCTCTCGCCGGTGTCTGTGCCTTTCATGGTGACAGTGCCGTTGTGGCCTGGTGCGGTCCTCTTCAACGTGCCATGGTCCTTGCCGTATGAGCATGGTGTTTGTCTGGTAACTCACCGGGAGCAAGGCCATCGGAAGTCGCACTTGCTTTTGGCCCTTCTGCAGGACTGGCAGGCTTTTGGCCGGGCGGGTTGTTTTCTGGCTGCTCGCCTATGGCAATATTCCACGTGGTGGGTGTGGGAGGTCTCTGCCCGTGTCCTCGTCCGAGATGAAGAAAGAGTCAAAGGAGCTTCTGAAGAGGGCAGGCAGTGATACTTTGGTCAAACGGTTTTCCGCATATAGAACAAAAGTACAATGAGCCAGTGACAGTGAAAGTAATGTCAATTCGATCCCATGTTCATTCTCGCAGATCCGGGCTGTCACTATTAATCACCTCAGACGGGGGCAACGTTGTTAACTTTGTGAAGGGTACAATACATTACATTTGTGGATTAATTAATCAGCAGAACCTAGTTACCCCTGAGCCACACCTCAGCCTCTTCACCAACCCCTTTTTGCTTTTGCTCAGGGGCCATGTATTCGCCCCTTTCCATGCTGGTGCTTCCTTCGAACCAGCCCCGACCTCCCTCATGACAGCTCGAAAGTGATATTCGATAAGTGCCTGCCCCTGGGTTCCGGTTCTTGCTAGCTAACAACTCCGACAAACCCCTCCCACTTCCCCTAACACTATGGGCATACAAAATAAGACCGCATACCGCTCTTTAAAAACCACAGGATTGGAGTTGGCAGCTCAACAACTCGCGAGACGCCGTGGTGGAAAATGCGATTGGAAGAGATAGGGGAACGGGTGAGGACATCCACAGGATGGGTTGCTTGCTGCGCTAAGCCTTATAAGGCGAGCTTGGTGGTACAGACGAGACGATGTGCCCACGCGTGGCGCCACGTGACGCAGTCCTTTCTATTATATGCCCGTCTGCTGTATCTGCGTTTGTCTTTCTATTCTTCTGCTCTCCTGTTCTTGTTTTGCACCCGCCCGTCGCCCGTCATCAGGCATACCACGTCAGATCGATATCTTCTCGAGGCAGATTTCAACAGAATACCTACGCTTGCGCACCGCCATATTACCAGATCAATCATGAGTATCCAGCCTTCGCGTCGTCACAGGCTCCCACAGACGACAGACCGAACCCTCGATGCTGAGATTCCGAAAGCGGATGGTTCCCCCCCAGCAGCGTCTGAGAAGCGACAAGAGGTACTCAACGAGTGGGAAATATACAAGCCTGCCGATATTGCCGAATTCGAGAGCTTCTTCAGTGGAGCAGACAGTGTTGGCTTCTACACTGCTCTGCTTGGTCTTGCCAAGTCGGTCAAGTATGCCAAGTCTAGAGAGCTGCTGGAACAGGCCCGAAAGGAACGGGGCACTGCCAATAAGAAAGTGTATAGATCCGGTTGGACTATCAAGGATGCAAAGAGAGCCCAGGACCTCGGCTGCAACGTCCCTGAGCATTTTCGCACGGATCAGAGTGTTAATATCTCAACGGATTCACGCACCGAACCTGAAGGCCAGGATTCCTCAACGGCCCTCAGCCAGACTCGAACTGAAACCGTGCCCTCGATCATCGGAATCTCCCCAAGTCCTCCTTCCTACTCGGTGTCCCCGGTAATACGCGATTTACTGCGGTCGCCACCGAAGGTAAGATGGGATTTATTGAGGCCCCATCAAGCACGTCTATGAATCATTGCTAACTGCTGTTGTCCTTATCCGTGCGAGCCAGACTTTCTCACCTGAACCATTCGCTCCGCCAGTTGTTACTGGGGTCATCCATCCAACGCCGACTTGGCCGCCAAGCGGCTTCCAGGGCCAGAGTCTCTCGAGAAACCCGTCCTCAAGTCAACCTCACTTGACCTATAATGATCCGCCCCTCTCTCCTCGAGCGATGAATCGATATTCGGCACCTACGATGTCGGAATATCCGACAGATGCTCCCAGTGACGCTCCAATCTCTCTGGATCAATTCGCAAGCCCCCGCAACCTCGGCCCGGATAACACAGGTGGTCATCCCTCAATAAGCGCCCCGTCACAGACGACACGTCCATACCCACTCGCCCAAGTAAGCAACCCAGGGTATCGACTGGCCCCTTCCGCGGCACTCTCAACCGTCCGGTGTCAGTTTCAAGCAATGATAACGGAGACGAAACACCTCCCCTCCCGAAGCTGCTCACTGGAGCCGATGCCCTCCTGCCAGGCAACCCTCTCACAGATACGCCCGTCAACGCCGTCATGGACCTCCTCTCGACCATCTTCCCACTCTCGATCGCAGCCATAAACTCTCTGTTGACGCGCCGTGAAGAAGCAATGACCGACCGCATGCCGCCCCGGTGGGATACCAAGACCCCGCTAGCCCGCTTGCTCGCCCTCCGCGCCACAAACCCGGCCACGCTCCTGGTCCCGCTCCGCCTCCAGCCCGCCAACCACTGGGTTCTAGTCGCGATCACAACCGTCGCCAGCCGCTTCTCGCCGGCCTATGCCGTCGAGCTCTTCGACCCGCTACCCTCGTTGAAGAACTATGCCCCCGCAGTGAACCTCGCTCAGAGCATCGTCGAAGCCCTCTGCCGCCGCCACTTGGAGGACATGAATACCGACACGGGGTTTCCTGAGGACCAGAAAGCCGCCCAAAAGGTCGGAGACGGCCCCACGTGGCGGGACACCCTCGACGGCCTCCTCCCCTGGGACGACGGGCGCGTCATCAGGAGGTCGTGCCCTCTGCCGCATCCGGACGGGATCGAATCCGGAGTCGCGGCCATCGTAGGCGCCATCTACCTCGTCGCAGGCAGGGAGATGCCGGTGGCGGAGGGCGGGTGTTTTTGTTGGGGCCTGTGGCGGTGGGTCGTGGCGATGCTCTCCGTCGACTACCTGGGCCCGGACCTCTCGCGTCTCACCGAGGAGGCCGTCCTCAGGCTGGGGGCCTTCTATCCTGCCGCGGCTGATATCGTGCTGTCGCAGCGCGACCTTGTCCTCGTTGAGTCGAGTAGCGCCTGCGGGGAGCGTGGGGGGGAAGACCCCGGCTCGTTGGACCCGGGACTGGGGCGCAAGATGGCGGAGCTCGTCAAGGTGCGGGCTAACCTCTCTGAGGTGGCTAGTGTGCTGCACCTGCTGTGCGTCCGCTCCGGGTGTGTCGGTCGAGGCCCGCCACCCCGCCATGTTGGATGCCGCCGTGCTTGGCGACGATATTCGCCCGAGGGTAACTGATATTAAGGTCCTGCTCGCGGACAGCACGGAGTACAACGAATTCCAAAAACGGATGAAAGCCTCCACCATTGCCGAGCCGGGGGCGGTCGCCCAGTTGGAGAAGATCAAAAGGGAGCGAGAACGGCTAGGCGCGAGGGGTGAGCAGGCTCAGATGTTTCTCCAGCGCGTCTATGACACGGTAACAACGTGTCTCGAGCGCTGCGAGAGGCTGAACCGTCATTTTTTGGCTCAATCTTTACGGGACGCCAAGGAGGAAATGCGTGGGTAGGTGGATAGGTGGATAGTTATGGGCCAGTTCCATTGGATGACAACTTGTGCGGACCGACTGTGAGGCCAGTGGATGAAGTGCTTCGTCCATCGGCCTGGATATTCCGTAATTACTATGCAATAGGCAGTTTGGATAACATAGTAGACCGTGTAGTGTACCTTGATCAGACCACACGCCAATTCTCATGTCGTCTGATACCACCATTCATGCTGCCAGCTCACCCCAGGTGACTTGTTGTCGCCGTGGTCCCCCTGAAGGGCCTCCTGCCAGAGCCTCAGAACTATGAAAAGGGAGTTGAAGTTGCCAGATGGCACTTCTTACCCAGGCGGCAACATCCTGTTAGATGAGGTGGTGATAGAAAACATCAGGATGCCCTGGCATATCCAGGAAAAAGTCGTGGAGAATGTCAACTTGTCTACCGCTGCTGCCGTCACTGTCTATCGCTGCTGCCGTCACTGTCTATCGCTGCTGCCGTCGCTGTCCATCGCTGCTACCGTCGCTGTCTATCGCTATTGCCGGCCATTGCCGTCACCATCGCCATCAATCGTTGCCAGCCAGGCGCGCGCAACAAAACCCTTCCTGAGTCACATATGCCACGCTGGGGGGCTCGTCCTCACGAGAGGTGGTGGTTGAGCGTAGCAAGGTATGTTTCGATGCGCTGCACGACAGGCGGCCAGCCATTTTCGCCTTTGTATCCTATGATCTCTGTCTGGACCGCAGAACGACTGCACATCGCGCGTTCCTTTCTTCTGAAATGGTCAACACGATATAGAACTGGGACGAGATGTAGATGGTGACTTACAGGAGGCACATCCTCCTTCTCTGCGGCGGCCTGGAAAGATGTGAAAATTTTGACGATAGAGCTGGGAGAAGCAGGGCTGGAAATACTTCGTTTGGTCGCTAGAAAACAAAACGCCATCATCAGCAAGCGTATATACATGAAAATAGAGTCACTACTGACCTGCTTCTTGGCCGGCGGGGTGGGATGGGCGACTCCACAACGGTTGACATGTTGCATGGCGACCTAGACAGGATACCCTTACGCTGTAAGCCCGCTTGGCCTTGACAAAGACACCTTATTAGCGAGAGTAGACCAAGAAAGGGGCTGTGCGACATACTCGGCCGGCACAGCGGGCGCCAATTGCTGGCCTTTGGGGTCCTGCGAGGAGAGTGTTAAACGAGGGTACGAGGCAAATGGAATGGCTAATGGAATCCCTGGACACTCACTTTCCCCTCGAGGGCCGAGGACGGGCGTGGTCGGGGCTCCTGCGTACCTTGTATGAGAACGACACGAAATTTAGTTTTTGGAAACTCTGAGGAGGAACTTGCGCTTGAGCACTTCGCCGAGGCCACCGCAGTTGTAACACTTGATGCGGCATCGCTTCGTCTTTGCGGTAGTTTAGGGTAATTAGAGAGAGCAAAGGGCGTGGCTGGACTCAGTGGATCGTCATGAAGAAGAGTAGAGGGGGAGGATGTCGAAGTTCGAGACCAGATCGCCTTCGCCCAGTGCTATCTACCTAGGTACCCAGGTACGTAGCCTATCCCGGAACCCCAGAGTAGGAGGCAGCTCAGGTCGCACATTCCCACCGTAAGGGTACTACCTACCTGACCTCCCTACCTAGGTAGGTAGGTACCAACAGGCCCAAGGAAGGTACCTAGGTAGACAAATACCTCGGTAGTGTACAGAGCCAACATGGAGGGTAGGTCCTGCCTACAGGTATTTGAGGTTGGATCTCTGTCGTCAGGTACATGCCTAAGTACCTACACTTTGCATGACAGATGATGGTGGGCAGGTGCGAGCTGCTTCTCTGGAGAGGTAGTTAGCAAGAACGCGATCTGGTCTCGAACTTCAGCCTCCTTCCCCTCTCCTCTTCTTCATGCCATGATCAATCCAGTGAGTCTAGCCCTGCTATTTGCTCTCTCTGCCCTAGACTGCACCAAGCGCTGACGCATAGGTTGTCATTCAGGACTCCAGACAGAATGTATTTACTGTGCAGAGCTGGAATTTCCTGTACAGCACCAAATGCTGACAGCTTGCCCTGCAGAACATAAATCGAACGTACCCGACCCCCCCCCCCGGCAGCTAAGATCATGGCGCCTCAAGTAAGTCACCATATACATCTCGTCCCAGTTCCATATTATGCTGACCACTTCGGAAGAAAGGAACCTACGAGGTGTAGTCGTTCTGCGGTTTAGCCAGAGGTCATTGTGTTGCTAATTATCCGTCATGAATAGTACTGCGAATACATGGAGACCGTAGGTATGCCGGGCCTGCTCACCTCAGAGATTGCTAACATTGTCTTGTTAGATGGAACGTAATAAATACAAGGTATGTTCTACGCACATGACTCTCTTCCATGAAACAAGTGCCCAGTTCTGACTCGATCTTAGGAAGCGAAGGCGACGGTGGCTGTGAGGATGAGGCCCCCACCATAGCATATGTGACTCAGGAATTGCTGACCTTGTCTTAGGAACTAGAGGCGAGGATGGAGGTCTGTTATCTGTTATCGACGAAGATGTCCCTGCTGACACCAGCGCAGGAGCATTTGAAGGCCGCTGCCGTAAGTCCATTCGACGATGTCTTCCGACACTTGAACGTGTTTGTAGCTGACGACATTTCTTGTTAGCACTGGCATATCAAGAAGATGGTCAGCACGCTCCCCCTTGCCCTCCCTTGCCCCTTCTCTCCACCCTTTTCTTTGCTCCCCCTTTGTCCACAACGGCTTCTAACGCTGGCCATAACAGGGCATGAAACCAGCAGAGGTACGTTTTACCAAGGGATCCAGAAACACCAGATAAACGTCTTACAAGAGCAGGACATCGAGATGGAAATCGAGAAGGAGATCAATGTAAGTGCTTCCCAAGCATGTGCAAAGATCCATCTTGCAGCACCTAACACCCGTTAATACAGGCTCTGATCGCGGAGCGAGTTGTAAGTTTCCCTTTCAGATTGATTTGCTGCTACTTAGGCTACCAAGATCGCAGGAACGGCTCGCCGAGGTGAGCGAGACGTCTCCGAGACTGGCTATGGGTTGCTCACGCATTCAATAGCAGAAGCACAAATAATTTTGGTCGAGGTAAGTCTACGTTGCCATTTTACTTGACGAGAGCTAACGGTACGACAACAGTGTCAAGGAGGAATTCGGTATTTGTCATTCATTCTTAAACCTCGAGGTCCCCAGGCTGACTTACAAACAGAGTGTATTGCAGTGTTTGTTGGTATCCTCTCGCTAGCCGACTTAACAATGCTGACAGTGACGATAGGTTAGATTATTTTTAAATAGGGGTGTGCTTTACCCCTCTCGAATTGAGCGGTTAATCACCGCGATTTTAAACTCTAGGCTTCCCACGCCCTCATGTCTCTCTTCATCGTTGGAGAGACGTGTCGGAGGTACGAACCATCCTTTGCCAGGGAGTCTCGTCGTCTCTTGCGTCGGTAGCATGCTAATCGTTTCAGGATCGCTGTCGTCCGCTTCCTTACTGATCTTGTTGTTGGCGCCGAGGCCTGCAACATTATGATCAAACTTGCATCTGATTCCATTGCCAAGAAGCAGGGCCTTGTGGAGGCGAGACGGATATGTGCCAGCGAGGGAGAATGATCTGGTCCTGGGGAAGAGAGTGTTATGTGTAGCTGAACGGGCCTGAGTAGGCAGCTGGTCTCAAGCGGGTGGATGGCCGGGCGGCGGCTTTGGATCGGCTGACTTACGCGAGGTGGCTGGGAGGCAAGGTTCCGGCTAGATTGTAGGCAAGGACTGGGTTGCTAACGAAGTGGGAACGGGACGGTCTGATTGAGAACTCTCAGCCAAAACTCCAATTGAAGCGTGCCCTCGTAATCTCTCAGGTAGACCCTAGGCGTTATACTCTACAACCCGGGTGCCCTCGAGGAGCGGACCCTGGATCCATGGGCCAGCCAGGTCTCGTATCCTTACTGGGTAATCCAGATACGGGCCGACATGATGTTCTTGATACCAATTGTGGTAACATGGCCAAGCTGTGAGGTGCAGAGGCCAGCAGCAAGAACATCCCCCTCGAAGAAGCCACAAGAGACGAACATGGGTTAAACCCGCTTTCCTGCTTCCCCTCCAACGTGCTCGACCTCTGCCGCCGCCGCTCTGACCTTCTCCTGCAGAACTTCGTCGTCATCGATATCCACACGCGCGACCTCGGCATCCTCACCGTCGAAGATCTTGGCAATCTCTTCAAGAGTGGGGCCACGTGTTTCGACGAAAAAGATCCACACGAAGATGACGTCGAAGAGGAGCCAGCCCTGAAGACCATTAGTATGAGGAAGGAGATATCATCCGCAGGGGGGAAGAAAGGCGAGGTAGGAGAGAGCTCACGCAGTAGATGGAATAGAAGCGCCATCGAGGGTGCAAGTTCTTCAGGCCGATTGGGTTGATGTATCTGGAGAGTCAGGAAGTAAGTCGCCGCCGCCACATGAAAGAAGAGAGCAAATAAAATGGACTTACTGGTTGAAAACCAAAGCGGCTTGAACGAAGAAATTCATGATCATCAAACCCTTTGCACGCAGCTTGTACGGCATAATCTCTACCGTGTATCCGACGAGCAGGCCAGACCAGGCGATGTTATAGAAGACACCGTGAAGGAAGATGAAAAAGATAACCACCTTCCCAGCCACGAGGTTGTGGTGAAGGTCATATAGTGCCGAGCAGACAGTCCAGAGGACAAAGGACACAAACATTCCTGTAGGCCTGCCGTTGGGACAGTCTGTTACAACCAAAATCTGGAGGAATTACGTACCACAAGTCGCCGTGAAAAAGAGCGGTCGTCGACCAATTTTATCAACGACAGCTGCTGCCGCGAGGCCGACGATCAACTTCCGGCGGTCAGTGGCTGCCTTGTGATACCAAAGTCCGACCTAGACTTACCGAGAGAATCGTCTTGCTCCCATTAATCTCAAACTGGGTCTTCGGGTCAGTGACACCGATGCTGTCCATCACCAAAGCAAAGTAGTAACTCGTCAGTCCGTTGCCACTCCACTGGGAGAACAGTCCGAGCACAATCACCAGCAGGAGCCTATATCTGTTTCCCTTTGTTCGGAAGAAATCCAGGAAACCGCTAGTCTTCTTGAACTCGTACTCGAGACGGAGCGTCTCTCGAATCTCCAGAAACTCAAACTGGACAACGGCATTTGTCTCGTCCCCGTTGGCGTGGTATTTTGCCAGGATCGCCAGCGCCTCGGAGTCGCGCTCTTTTGACAGGAGCCAACGTGGAGACTCTGGGACGACCCAGATGAAGAGGAACAGCAGAAGGGTGGGCAGGGCCTGGAATAGGGACGGGATCCTCCATGACCAGTTGTTCTTGATGTTGAACGTGCCAAAGGTTATCCAAGTTGCAGCGATTGAACCGATATCCCAGAGCTGGTTGTACACAGTTGTGACCCTCCCTCGGTGCTGCGGGTGGCAAAGCTCGGTGAGGAGAAGCGGCGCCGAATTAGAGCATATGCTATTACCGAACCCAACGAAGAACCTAGCTGCGACGAACACTATCAAGGGTAAAAGGGTGTTGTTAGATCCTTCCTTCCAAATATTCATATGCTGCCTGCAAGGGCGGAAAGCCATACTGGAGAAATTCTGGGATGCCGTTTGAACGGCAACTCCGACGAAGAGGAGGAGGCATCCGGTAATGATTGCAATCCGACGGCCAAAATAGTCCGCGATATAAGGGCTGCATCGGAGTAAGCACATGCAAGGGGTGAATAGGGGGCCACCCACGTACGCAAAAGGCAGGCCAGCAAGACTACCAATGCTGTAGATCGATCCGTATAAGCCGAGCAAGGCTCCTCTCGGATGATGAAAGTAATCTTGCCAAACAGTCAAAATCTGAAGGCCGTTAAGCATCGACCTGTACGAAAAAGACAAAGTCAGCACCAGATCCAGCAAACATGGATTATCAAAGGCAGTACCCGTCGTAACCCGTCGTGGCAGAAGCCAAGCAGAGTGCCATCGTTAAAGCATATAGCTTCCTCAAGCCTGGATCTTTGTACCATATCACCCGACGGAGATGAGGTGCTTCAGCAGTAGCAACCTCCCTCTCCGCCTCTCGCATCGGCCGGAAGTGAAGGCCGACCATCGTACCAAGAGTTGACCAAGTTAAGAGTAGAATCCAACGAGTTTCGTGTCAAGAGCCGTGATGCTTGGAACAGCGCAGCCAGGGCAACGAACGAGGAGGCCATGGTCTATGGATATATAATTACGTTACATAGTAATTATTCTACATCTTGTGTGTTTGAATATGCCGATCTGTGCTGTCAACAGAACCCCCGGCTACAGGCATCATGAAATTCCACCAGAACCAGGTTTGCAGTTGAGACCATCAGTGGTAGTGCACACTACTTGCTTCTTTATTGGGCCATGCCGCATATCACCCGATTTCAACCGCAGTCGAGGTTAGGAACCTCTGCACTACCCCATATTCCCCACACTTCACCCCGCAAGCTTGATTCAACGCCAGTCATGATAAGCCTCCTCGCATGAAGCTTAGCACGAGTTAAGCGAAGATCGACATGGGGACTCAAAACTGTCGGATATAAGACAGCGATACGGGCAGCTATCAAGGCGGAACTACCGAAAGGTCGGGGTCAGGGTCAGGTCAGGCGAGGAGGCCCCCGCTGTCTGGATCACCAGGGTAAACCACTGGGAAGAGGAGATATCACGAGAGGATGAGGCGCTAAGTTGCGGGGATGGGAACGTGGTATTCTTAACCGGGGGAAGTGCGAGACGCGGTAATGGCGGCGCGGAAGGGTCGCGCCCGACGAAGGGAGTAAGTCCCCCTCGCCGGCGCAACATCGCACCGGCCCAAAGCTCTCCTCCAGGTCTTCCTGGGCCTCGTGACAGCCTCGGTGTCCAATTTATCTACCCCCTCGAGGTAATTACGTTTCCATCGGAGACCTCCAACTGCTCGTCGACCAAGCTGAACACCGTCATCTATCTAGACAGAAGAAGGCGGAATAATCCATAGCCTCCCCTAATTACTTCAACCTCGCCTTCGTCTCGTTCGCCAGAACCTCCAACTCCGACAGACACTGGTCCCAAGAATTCGCGCACCATCAACATCATCCTGATGCATCACGCCATGGAACAGGAACGCGACCGTGGACAATTTCCACAGCTGCAACTCCCTTGTCCTCCTGCTCCTGACAACAATCAAGAAGACGAATAATACCGAGGAGACCTGCACGACGGCGGGAAGAATCAGCCACTCCCATCGAACCTGGACGAATACCACCTGATCCATGCTCAGCCCCCGGGCTGTGACGTTGTAACTCGACCGGAGCTGATCCGTCATGCTCCTAGCCATGTTTTGGAACGTCTGTGAAATATCGCCGCTGCGAAACACATCTGCGACCCCTTGTGGCGGAGATGGTGGCTCTTCTCCATCGTATATGCTGCCGTTGAAACGGTCCGAGACGAACAGCAGATTCAGGGCACTGACATCTTGGACGGAGGCTTTCAGGACGGATAACCCACTTTGGTTGAACACTATGTCGAGAGAGGGGGTTGGTGCCGTATCCGACAAGTTCCACGTTGCAACTCCAGGGTTGAGAGGGATCAACTCTTGCTTGGCGATGGTGAGGTTACTGCCGGATGCGGATATACCGGAATAGCTGTATGCTGCTAGGCTGACTTTGCATTCAACGATTTCCATCTTGCTATACTGGATAAACCAACTTGTCCAATCGCTCGGCACTCTCAGCACCGTGATACGGGCAATGTTGGCGGGAATCAAGGCGCCGTGTTGGATGAGATCGTTGGGATTGGGATCCGATCCTCTCCCAGGATATACGGCGCTCAGGAGGGAGGCACTGCCGAGACTGACAACCGTCTGCCATGAAGTAGGCAAATAGGTTGCTCCAAGAGTAATTCCTCCCGGGGTTTAAATGTTGGAGCCAGTTCCGTGGGACCCATTCCATAATGACGGGCTTATGCCCAGTAGAGTGGCATTCGTAACGTCTGCACAAGCGCTGACAAAACCAAGTGATAGGTAAGTCCCGTTCCAGATGCACGTCGAAGCGCAGTTGAATGCGGAAGGGGGGGGTCAATGTCAAACAAGCCTCTGTAGATGGCCCCTTGCATCGACTTGTCGGCAGTTGAGGCTGGCAGGCAAACATGTTAGAAAAGATGACACACACACACACACACCTCTCTCTCTTTTCCATTTGTCTTCCCCATTGAACGAGAACATAATTACCTTCAACTTGAAAATTGACACCAACCCCGTCTATAGATCGTGCGCTAGCTCTGTATCTATGGGCGAGGCCGAATGATGCTCTACCATCATCGACAGCGACAGTAAACGGCGTGAACCTGATGATCTATTGGATAAAGACATCGAGACCCAAAGCGAGTATAGTAGCCGCGCGCACCAATGCTCGCGAGTTCCCTTGGCCTCGTCGCAAGAAGCCTCAGGGACCCAACAGGGCCGCGGCTCGCTTCCTCGAAAAGGTCAAAATCGCCCAGGGTGCGCGCGGCCATCTTGAAGTACAGCCACTTATACTGGCTTATGCAGGCAGCCACGCCAAAGCCCGCCGTCGATTTGGCCGCTGTGCTGGAAATGGAGATGGTTGCTGGGAGACTGAGGGAAAATGTCCACTCGGATAGTGGATGGTCTTTCATCTTCACCAGGATGGTGACGATGCTGGTCATGCAGCCGAGGCTGACTGTAATGGCCAGTATTTCCCACGACCATCCCAATAATACTGCAGTGTTTGTCTTCATGGTGCCTCGGATTTCTGATCAAAGTTCGTCCCGTGGTTGAAGTATGGAGAACGAAGGTCGTCGATGCAATTGGTGCGCTGCCCGGACGGGGCGCTCGACAATCGTTTTATCATGAGGATGGGAGGGGAAGCATTGCAATAAATGTGCCAATGCTTCGGGTGGTGCGAGTGCCTAGCCATCCCCAACACTACTCCTGCAAGCCATATCTGCACAACTCCCTGTTGTGCTCGCCAACGAGTGGGTCGGGTGGAAAAAGGGGGCACTGGCCCTCAGGCTTCAACATTCGAAGCCCCTGTCGGAAGACTTCCAATGAGCTTGGGCGCAAGCCACCAAAGTCTGTGCGACTTCCCTGGCATGGCATTAGAGCTACTGTGCCACAACGAATATAGAAGCAGTAGCTGTATGTTGGTTTAGATAATAAGATGTGTGTTTCAGCTTTGGTCGCACAACAGTTTATCGCACAAACAATACTACCCTCCTGCCAAGCGTGCAACAGTCGAACCTAGTGTAGTGGTGACATGGAAAATCTTAGCATTAAACCCGCCAGTCCGTAAGGGGAGGAATGTGTTAGGATTACACGGGACGGGCATAACTTCTAACACCGTATATTGTACTCAAAAATCGGTTAAACCTTCATACACTAAACTGGCAGTCGTAGAAGTTTATAAAATACCCCTATAACGAGCGTTTAGAAAGGTAAATATCATAACAGGAACCTTAACACTCTCGCAACAGCAACATCTCGACAGCGAACAGCCCACGAACCCAACCCCAGCAGGTTTCCCTCCCGGAAAAGGGCCCCCCAGCCTGCTCCTGTCCCGCGACCCTCTCACTCTCCGTCCGCAGGCGGATCGTCCGCAGGCGGAGTCTCGGCAGGCGGAGTCTCGGCCGGCGGAGTCTCGGCAGGCGGAGTCTCGGCCGGCGGAGTCTCGGCAGGCGGAGTCACGGCGGGCGGAGCAGCAGCAGCCGTGGTGCTGCACTCGTAGCGCGTCGACGTCGTCTCGCTGGCCGTGACCGTCACCCTGGTGTACTCGACCCTCGTCCGGTGGACCGTCGTGGTCACGGGCTCATTAGCCGTGGGTTCGACAGCAGTGGCGGTCGGGGCCGGGGGCGCGGCGGCGTCGTCGTCGCCGTCGCCGCCGTCCTCTTGCCTCTTGGGCACGGCCGGTGGCTCGGTCCTGGTGGGTGCTGCAGGTGGGGATGTACGGCCGGGGCCGCCCGCACCGCCACCGCCACCGCCACCTCGGCCGCCGCCGCCGAACCCGCCGCCGCCGAACCCGCCGCCGCCGAACCCACCGCCTCCGAATCCGCCTCCGAATCCGCCTCCGAGAGGACAGTCAATGGTGGTGACGGCCACAGCGGTGGACAGGTACGTGGTCTGCGTGTACGAAATGGTGGTCGTGGCATCAGTGGTGAGCACATAGGCAATCGTCGCGCTGCATTGGTAGCTGAGGCGGGTCTGAGGCTCCGTCTGAGTCACGGTGACAGCCGCCACGACTGTCCTGGTCCGTGCCGGGAGCTCCGTCGTCGCGGTCACTGTGACCGCTGTGGGCTTGGCGGGGGGCGCCTCGGTGGGTGTCTCGGTGGGCGCCTCGGTGGCCGTGGGGGTGGCCGTGTCGGTGTCGGAATCTTGACGGCGAAGGATGGGGATGGGGGCCGCGTCTCCAGAGTCGTCGCCAGAGTCGTCATCGGCTGGCGGAGGAGGCGTCTCAGCCGCCGGAGGAGGCGTCTCCGCTGACGGAGGAGGTGTCGCCGGCGCCGGAGGAAGAGCAGCAGGGACTGATGCGAGAACGGTGCGGGTGCAGTTGATGTTGGAGACGACGGTGGTGGTGGTTGTGTAGACACTTCTTGTGGTGGTCCGCGTGACGTCCACGACGGCGGGCGTCTTCCTGACTGTCACGGTCACGGTCGATGGTTCGTCATCCTGGCGTGCATGCAGTGGGGAGGCCACGGCAGTGTATGCCAGCGCAAATAGGCACACTGTTTTTAGGAGAGCCATCTCGAGCTTTGGCTTGCAGCTTGATTCTTACAAAGTCTCAATTCACACGCCTTCCAACACGGAGGGGAGCTTTTCCCGTGCAAAGGGGTCATAATATATATACCCCTCGTTCGTACGTCCAGGGGAAACTTTGACATGATGGCATACACGTATCGCAGCTCGGCAGTCACTTAGACCAAAGCTGACCGACACGGCAAAAGGACGGGAAGGAGAATTGGAAGGAAGTCGGGAAAGCTTGTTCCCGTCATCACTGACGTGATAATCGACAATCTATTCCAGCGAATAGTATGTCGACAGCAAATTGTAAGTGAAGTTGCCAACCTAGGTAGCCTGATAGCTCGGAGATCCTCTCACAAACACGGTGGGGGGGGAGGATATACCGGGTCGATAATAAATGTCGTTTTTATCAACCCCGACAATTAATTGAAACATCCCCCCAAGCACGGCACTCATTGTCCAATACCGATCGATGTAACCACCCAACCTTAGCCGGAATAAAATCAACCTACACCCGAGCAAGGTCTATGACGAATCTGTGAGACCTTCTATGCAGCGGCTGGAATACCGACAATAGGCTTTTTGTTAGGAGTTAAATCCACGAGGCTTACTATATAGCCCCGACTGGATTGCTCTGGCACCAGGTTGAGTCAATAATGCTCGATTCTTCCAGAGCAACGTTAAAACTCCGACTAAGCTGACGCAAGTCTGACCACGTCTGAGTCTATGACGATGGCTTGGGGGAGAAGTCGATGAGCCGATATCGAACCATGATATTAATTGCTCTGCTTTACCGCCCCGCGAGATGTGATGTCAAGACATCATCGCAAGCCACTCCTGCACGCTATGATATTGCCGGTGCGGGGTTGACTGTCTACCACGATGGCCATGGAATGCCATGGAAAACACACTCCCAGGAGACAGCAATCCGTCACCCCTTTTGTCCATGAGTGATTATCCACCCGAGATTGTTCAAGTTGTCATAGTCCCCGGTCTGTAATGGGTCAGGTCAGTGTGGCCCCCACTCGATTGACCGTGGTAATTCATCCTAATTGGCGGTGAGAGAAACTGACGACGGTAGCGTATGGGCAGAGGAGTGGCGGGTGTCTAGATGCGAGCTGTGGCAACATGCTCGTTGCAATATATCCCACCATTCCTTTCCCAAGGCTTTACCAAGCAAGCTGCTCGGTTAGAGCCCCTCCGTACACCCTCCCTAGGTCTAGGCATATGTCACATAACCCTATTGCAAGACGAATCAGTCCCATGGGCATGCAAGATTCGAAAGGGGGGGTAAAAGGGGGGTGGCATACAACTAAGAGTCGTGCCAGACGCCAGACATTGAGACTTGCGAATGGCACCAGGATATGAAAAGGGGGACGGAGCCCCTGTCGGAAGATTTCCGGGATGCAAGCCATCTTGGAGCGCAGCCGGGAGTCTTTCCAACATGCTTATTCCTACAAGGGCCGGCCCCACAATCGGAGGGCCTTGAGACTCCACCCGGAGCCGGAAGAGAAGGTGTTGCTACTTGCTTCAGGTCGTCAGTTCCGCGGAGAAAATGGAGGCTTGGCAGCAATCTGTGCCGGAGAATTGGATGGAGTGCCCTGTCTCATATATAGTGGTTGTGCCTGAGTTGCGGGGTGACAGCTGCAGGAAGTATTTAGGCTGCCGGGGGTGGATGTTAGGAAAAGGCGTGGTCGTGGGGTATAGTGAATCACATGGGTTGATTAGATCCTGATGTTTTATTCGCGCGGTTACAAGAAGGGGTTATGAGGTGCTTGGGAGAACAGAACTTGAGCGCGTACGAAACGTGAATCGGCGACTTGAGTAGAGAGGAGAAGTCATTTGTTCCCCTGAACAGCTCGCCCTAATGCTAGTGGAAATTGGAAAGACTACACTCAGCGCTACGAGATATTTCCCGTCGTGCTGGCAAATCGTAATATATTTCCAGTTGAGACGATGAATACGACTTGCTCCGCAGTCGAGCTCGGAGGATAAACCAGTGCCCTCGCATAGAATTACGTATTCTGGGCCAGAACACGGGGGCAATGATTAAGGAGCGCAAGCATCGGGAGCCCTATTCGGGGTTGCATGCAAGGCTTCAATGGAACTGGGTGGCAATGATGATCTATCTCCCATGTCCAATTTCCCCTGTGATTCGGTGCCCAAGAGTTGGCCCGCATATGGTTGAGGCTTAAAATTGCGCCATCGCAGGGGCGTCTTCCGTCATCACCTCGGGGCTCAATGTCGTCGTTCACTCTCCAAAAATCAACCCCGTTACACTGCAATCAACCTTCCAAGCAATCCCCAGCTCACGAAATCATCCTCCAATTAGCCCAGCACACCAGGGCGATCGATGCGAAGATCCCCAACCACACGAGCGCGGTCTTCACCATGATCTTCCGTGCGAGAGCATTGACTGCGTCCTTGTCGTTGACCCGCGGGAACGGCTTATTGGGGACCGGCTTATCCAGCATCTTGCACAGCGGAGCCCATCCATCCTTGAGTTCCATGACGAGGAGCTTGTCTCCGGGTACTACGTCTCGGAGGTACTTGTGGTGACGCTCGAGGAGCTCTTCGCTACCAATTAGCAACGACGGATCTGGCGTTTGCACGTCTAATAAAGCGGGAGCAGATTACTCACCAGGACCGTAGACGTCGTTTCCGGGAATCTCGGGGGATCTGGTAACAGCAGTCCTGGATCAGCGGCCAATGCGGCATGGCCTCCCCGGAGAGGTACTATTAGCTTGCTCACCTCTGGATCATGCATTCTATTGCGACAGGGAACCAGCGCCAGCCTGGCATGGGCATGAGGAAGTAATACAGCCACTTCGGGGTGGCATTCTGGACGACGGTCCCCAAGCTGGCCCACCATTTCACGGGGTCGCGATTGACGTCGACGACCCTGGCATCCGGGTACAGCTCCATGAGCTCGGGGATGAAATGGTTCCCCGGCACGTCGGCGATGGCGACGAAGCCGCGGGTGACCTCGCGCAACAGCTTCATCAGTTGGGGTTTGTCGTGGCGGTGTCTGTACACGTCGATCCACTTCTTGACGTATTCTGGCGACACGGCAACCCCGGCGCGTCAGTTCTGCAATTGCGGAACACCATAAACGACAGTGGCTCCGACTTACCGTCTTCACGGCCGAGGAGTTGGGTGCCTCCGTGGCACACGGGACCGCCAAGGAGCTCCTCGAGGGCGAGGCTCATGGACACGGTTCCCGTTCTGGAGTAGCCAGCGCTGATCACTTGGATATCGCGGCTGGGATCAGTCGGGACCGACGGAACTCCACCCATCTTGACTGGCACTGGAGAGCGCTGGCCTCGCGACGGCGGCAAGTGGTCGATTGATACGGGTTGGAGAGGCTGGTCGAGAGAGTTGATGCACTTGTTCGCGTTGTCGTGGCGGGCTGCCTGCCATCAGGCGCCAAGGCCTGCATGCTTACTGTTTACCATCGGCGGCCCGAGCCCCCAGCGGTTAGGGTGGCATCCTTCCCCCCGTCTGCATGAATTGTGACCTGACCAGTCGTTCGTCCGGACCACCGTTTCTTCTTCACATGGAGAAAGGTGTATATATGGTTTGCCCGCGGGCTTTGACAACAGCGGAGATATATTATTCGAAGCCGGTCGAAATTTGTAATTGTTGTGCGGTCTCATTGCATCAGAACACGAGCATAATTTTGTCACAAATATCAGTCGGGATGTGTGTCCAAGCAGCTGATCTCGGTGCTCAGTTTCTAGCTGATAGCTTTGTGACATTTTCAGCTAGGTACTTGTGTTACTTTCATCTTCTATCAATCAAACTCTGGCCGTTTCTTGCAAAACATGTGGGATTATCAGTTCCATCTAATGCTCCTGGGAGAATCAACATTTCGAGAAGTCTGCCTGGCTTGCGAACTATTACTGGTACGGGCTGAAAAAAAAAGCTTGTTTGTGGCACAAACCAGCACTGCCACTTCTTACCTAATTGGGCTTAGCGAGAATTTTGAAACTTACAAATTTCTTCAACAATCGTAAAGGTTAGAATATTTTGACGAATCACACCAGAAGCTTCCATGTTTGCTGAGCTGCAAGCACAACGCACTTTCCGTAGGTATGATGAGAATCACCCAGCAAAGGAAGGAGGGGTGGGGCGAATTGCAGGGTCAAGCATCCACAGGGGTACAGCTGACCAATGATCGTTACCCCCAATGCCTACCAGCTTCAAGGCTGAAGCACCAAGAAGCCAGCCTTGTACGTATAGAATACGGCCCATCACATCTCATCACAGCGGGCAAGTGACACAGGGCCCACACTGATATACCTGGGTACATCGGGGAGACTTCTTCCCGTTTGAATGGACAATAATTTTTTCTTCCAACCTTCCATGTCAAGTGCGAGGCGTTTCCTTTGCCAACGGGACCAGGACCAAGGCAGGACAGGAGGGCAATATGCCAGGCCCAAGACGCGAGGCCCGGTCTTCGGGCACGAGAATAACAGCTCAAGTCACAAGAATCCAGCGAGAGCTCGAAGAGCTCATTTCGAAGCTGGCCGATGACGAACGGGCTGCGCTGACTGCCTACGAGCGGGAGACGCCAGCTCTTCAGGGTCAAGTCCGCAGCAACGAGCAGAAGATGCAGCAACTGCGACGCGAGAACAAAACAGCCCAGGATACCATCACACAACTTCGGGGCGCCTGGGAGGCTGCCAGAGAGGAGAGGCGTAGGGTGCAGGGCATGTTTGGGCGTGCCCGTGAGAATACTGTACGTCCTGTCCTGACCTCACCTCGCCTCGCCTTTACTTGATTTGATCCCTTTGGGTCGGACAGCTTCTGACAGCGGGGACAGATCCCACCAGAAATGCTGCCGCCATTGACAGCCGCAGGCATCGCGGACGCCGGACCCGCTACATCTCAGCAGCGAGACGAGGAGCCGCCCGTCACCCAGTCAGAGACCCGCCGATCGACGCGAGACCGAAGGGCGCCGCGACGTTTCTCCCTGAGTCCTACGCCCCACAAGCTACGAGTCCCATCTGCTTCTCCTCTTTGTCGGGGAACCCCAGCCGACAAACCAGCATCCGCCGCCGGAAAGGCAAGTTGTTCTATCCAGGCCAGGAGTTTAATCTTGTGGGCTAACTTTGTACATCAACAGAGGAAACGAGACGGCGATGATAAACCCGGGAGTGGTCAGCAAAAGCAAAAACGCAAGTTCGTCGCCCAAGCTGAGGAAGCTGAGTTGGCCTCTGCCGCCCAGAAACAGCCCAACGGAGTTAAAGGTAAACAAGTCAAGACCATCAACTTCAACGAAGTTTTCCAGGACGGTAATGCCGAGTACAAGCACCGGATCATAGAGTATCCCGTGTATAGCGGGCACTGGTATATTCTCCGGTGCGATGAGCACTATATGCATTTCGGCCATTCCACCTTGCTCATCCAGGCCTTCAGGCATCTGCACAGCAAGTCGCATGGCTCACAGCCCCAGGGGACGGCAACCGCCGTCCGAGAGCTTGGCATTTGCGTACAAAATTGCGATGCATCCAAGGCTG
The DNA here is from genome assembly GCF_030411735.1 of Phialemonium atrogriseum. Classification (NCBI taxonomy): domain Eukaryota; kingdom Fungi; phylum Ascomycota; class Sordariomycetes; order Cephalothecales; family Cephalothecaceae; genus Phialemonium; species Phialemonium atrogriseum. The sequence goes on along the minus strand of NW_026848154.1, from coordinate 484,564 downwards.
CTCAAAACAATGCTGCCTTTGCCGCCGCACTGAAACGCGGATATAAAGTGCTCAAGGGCAAGCCTTCACTGAAGGAATTTGTTTCTCGCCGCAGACCAGCCGCCGCCCTACGAGTGACACACGAAAGGGGCAGGAGCGGCGATGATGATAACTCAGAAGGCGAGGAGGCAGCCACCCAACGGATCCGGTCAAGATCTAGGCCCTTCAACGGGATCACCAATCCTGTTGCGGGTGAGCTGTACCTCGGACGCTGGCGATCGCGGTGGCACGCTGCCATCATGCTACCCATCGGCAACCTCGAGACTGTGGGCATCAGCGGGTCGATTTACGATACGCGTCTCATCAAGCGTCATATCCCCATGTGTTATGCCCGGGACAGTGCGCGGACAATCCTCGGGTACGCTGAGGGTTTCGAAGACGGTGGACCTGATGCCAAGAACCGGAGGTTTCCCGTCATGTACTTTGACGATGATCAGGACGTCACGTACTCGGACGACGATCAGCACATGTCCCTAGAAAGTGGCCTCGTTGTCCCACCTTCGGACTCTCTGGCCTGGATCCGAGCCAGCCTACTCCGACCATTCAGCGCATATGACCCCAACAACCTGCCCCCCCGTGGCTACGATGTCGCGCTGGAATTTGCCCAGAGACGGGGCCCACTGAGTGCTGCGAAGTCGGTGCTCGCAGATGTCTCTGCCCATCCTCGAGATCCAACCACTGGTGAGTTTTTAATACAGTTGTCCAGAACACACAAGGTGATTAATTAGGAAACTTTACTGATGGTCGGGCAACAATCGCCAGGTGAGACCCATCAGGCGGAGTCGTCAATCTCTCACGAGAAGGGCAAAACGTCGAATATCGACCCTGCCACCCTTGGCAGAACGGATAAAGAGGGCACCGCGACAGCAGCTGTTGGAGAGGGCTCACGACCGACATCCTCGGGACCCAGAATTGCATGGGGGATAGCCAACAGGAGCTTTGCCAACCAATCTTGGGAGGAGGACATGGCCGACGCCTCCGAAGATCCGTGCGACGACGCCGAGTCTGGCAGCGATTCGGATGATGAATCTGGTTCCGAGTATAGTAACCACGCATCCGACCCCGAGAATCGAGCTCCCCAGAGCGATCAAGCTAACGTAGACACGTTAGAAACCCCAGAATTGCACCCCGAGTCCGACACCGAGCTCCCAGGAATGGCAGATTACACCGAACAACCCGATAATTCTGCAACCAGAGAGCACGTTCGAAGGTCCAAGAGCGTGGATGTGAGTTTCGATTTTGCACCGAACTTCCACATGGTCCTGGGCACAGATCATTCGTCGCAGGATGGGGACACCACCGAGTCGGATACCGACAATCAGGCTCAAAAGATATCCAGGCAGACAGAAGGATCGCAGAACGCCCGCACCTCGCCGTCGCGCTCTATTGCCGACACCCTTCCCGTGGTGCGCGAGACACTGGCGGACGCCCATCTCTGGCTGGACACCTCTAGCGACGGAACATCAGAGAATGCGAACGCCCCGCCAAATTCCACAGAGCACGACGGGGCATCGCCCATCCAGCAACGATCCCCAGCCGAGAGCCCTCTCTTGGGGGAACCATCTCGCCCGGGCGTCGATGCCCAGAACATGGATCATGGCGACAGTCCTGCCGCCGATTCACAGGCGGGCTCTTTCTATTCGACGCAGCCGGGAGGGCAACCGGTGCGAGCTCCAACATGGGATGATATCAAGAACCGCTAACAGGCTGCAATAACGGGCGTATTGGACGAGGAGCTTCGAGTTTTTTTGCGAGAGAGTTTGCGTCATCGCTTGGTCATCATCAGGTGTGTGCTTGGACTTGTGCTGTATCAAATTATCGTGACGAAGATGTCGAGTTTGATTCATTATGTATCGTTCGTTACGAAGGTTACTCCCGTGGATTTCCAGGCGAGTGTTGACAAGGCCAAAGGGGCTTCATCTAGAAACTAACAATTGCTACTGTGCAAAGCCAACACTGGCAATGCCTCTCGACGTCTAATTACAACCGGGTCACATATCTTATAACCCACTGAATGCTCCTGCGTTGAAGTATCCGCCCAGCCAATGAGACGGTCCATACACTGGTTAACCTACCGCGGTTGCACGAAACACTGATATTTCTATTCGGTGTCGTCCGTCTCTCTCAGATGGCGGAATCGGTGGGGCCAGATACCTTGTTTCCCTGGTGCCAAGATTCCATTGGGATCCAGTGCGTCCTGGGCAAGGGTCAGAAATGTCAGAGTCTTTTTCTTCTCTCATGGATGGGCAAACATACCTTGATCTTCTCCACAAACCTGTTGTAGGCATGATCGTTGAAATCGTTTAGGTTCGCAATGAGATCTAGTCAAACCCCCGACCCCCGTGGTTAGCCACACCGTACCCATTTCACAACCTCGGGCCGAAGTGAAAGAACAAAAGCTAGCTCACCCATATGGTTGACGTGCGCGCGATACATGCCGTAGCCGCGCTTCTTGGCCTCGCGGTAGAGGCCGTAGTACAGCTCGTGGACGCGCCTCCGCTGGACGGGGTCCTGCTGGTCGTAGGTGAACATGTTCATGAGCACGACGTGGCGCTCGTGCATGAAGAAGTCGCCCATCAGCTCGATCCCCGCGGCGTCGTAGATGGGCTGGCTGACGCGCATCCACTCGAGCAGCATCTTGCCCGACGACGGGATCACGGGCGCGTAGTCGCCGTGCGCCGCCTTGCCCGTGCTGCCCTTGGGCAGCGGCCAGTCGATCAGCGGCAGGCTCCACAGGCTGGGCACGCCCACGAACATGGTGCCGTGCTCGTCGGGCACCGTCGCCGCGTCGAGGCGCTCGCCGTCCTCGGCGGCGAAGAGCTTGCCCTTCAGCTCGCCCGTGGGGGCCTTCTTGGCGAGGATCTCCTGGATCTCGTCGAACTGGGCCTGGACCATCCGCTTGGACCCGTACAGGCCCCAGCGGGCGAGCCAGTGGCCGACGCCCATCTCGGTCTGCAGCTCCTTGATGCGCCACTGGGGGATGGGGCCCTCGCCCTTCCAGAAGTCTTCGCGGCGGCCGCTGATGCAGAGCGTCTCGATGACGCTGGTCATCCAGACGCAGTTGGGAACGACGCCGTTGCGGCGCATCTCGCCGAACTCGTCGACCATGACCTCGATGTCCTCAAACTCGGGCATCGAGAAGCTGCACGACATGTACGCCGCTGGCTGCGGGGTCATCCAGATGCTCAGCTTGGTCACCACGCCGAGGTTGCTCTGCAGGAACAGGCCCTCTACCGAGGGGCCGTACGTGAACTTGGACAGGAACGCCGACGGAGAGTTGGTGATGCCGAACTGGCCCGTCCGCACAAGGTCGCCGTCCGCGAGCATGACTTCGATCCCGGCCATGGCCTGGTGGTGCGAGAAGTTGGCGCCGAATCCCATGCCGCGGTCTAGGGTCTGCTCGGAGTTGTCAGCTATCGGAATGCCATTTGCGCAGAAAGGAGAGGGGGGAAGAGGGGCGGGGAACACACATTGCCCAGAACGCTACCCCATCCGAGCGAGGCTGTGCTAGGCCACACCTTGAGCTTGTTCTCGACGCAGTATCGGTAGAGGTCGATGAAGGTCACGCCGGGCTCGACGACGGCGTAGGCGTACTGGTCGTTGACCTCGATGATCTTGTTCATGCGATGCAGGTCCAATGCGACCGAGCCGTTAACCCGAGGGGCCGGCCCGCCATATCTGTGTTCGCAGGTCAGTTGATGGAGAATGTTGAAAGGGGCAGGACTCAAGTGCCGACTGACCCTAGATTTTTTCCCCTGGAGAAGGTCCATACAGGGATAGTATATTTGTTGGCGATGCGCAAAACCTCTTTAAGTTCATCAGTCGAGGCGGGGCTGCGTTATGGAGTGGTGAGCAGACGAAGACAAAAAAAGAAAGAGAGGGGGGGGGGGGGGGGGGGGGGATAAACAAAGGTGGGCGAGAACAACCACAAAGCGGCGCGGGGAAAATACCACTACCCCAAAACGGACAACCAAATGTGATATGGTTCGATATTG